>NW_026067905.1:7414027-7435451 GCF_014885135.2 Alexandromys fortis | reverse complement strand
TATTTGCCTTTTCGAGACAAGGTTTCTCTGTAGCTTTGGAGCCTGTCCTGAAACTAGCTCTTGTAGACCAGGGTGGCCTCAAACTCACAGAGATCCACCTGTCTCTGCCTCTTGAATGCTGGGATTAAAGGCGTGTGCCACCACTGCCTGGCTTAAAAGAGTATTTTTAATGCAAATTTTAAACACACGTGGGGGGACCTCCAAGTGTGGTTATGGTTTCCCCAACTGAAAGTCACATTTCTATGTGAGCGTTGAAAAGGTGAAGTGGACACAAAGTCCCAGCCCAGCCAAAAAACTCTTTGCAATTGGCAGCAGGAGAGGGAAAGTCAGTTTTCTCCAGTGTATCAGCCACACCCCAGGACAGGCCCCAGGCCTAGGGGTAGTTGGCCTACACAAAACAAACTCCATGTCTTTTGTGTGCTTTTTGTGTTGTTTTATTGGTGTTTTGTTTGTTGCTTTGGTTTTCCTATTTTTGATAATTTTAGAAGAGAGAACATGAAGGTGGGTGGGTAGGGTCTGGGAAGGGTTTGGGGAGTGAAAAAGCATGATCAAAATATGTGACGCTTTTGTCATGGAATATCTTTTTTTTCTCTGTCTTTAGTGATTGAAAGGTTTGCTGGGTATAGTAGTCTGGGCTTGCATCCGTGATCTCTTAGTGTCTGCAGCGGATCTGACCAGGACCTTGTGGCTCTCAGAGTTTCTGTTGAAAAGTCAGGTGTAATTCTGATGAGTCTGTCTATGTTACTTTGCCTTTTTCCTTTGCAGCTTTTAATATCCTTTTTTTATTCTGTATGTTTAGTATTTTAATTATTATATGGTAAGTGGACTTTCTTTTCTGGTCCAGTTTATTTGTTATTCTGTAAGTTTCTTGTACCTTCATAGGCATATCCTTGGTTGGGAAAGTTTCTTCTATGATTTTGTTGAATATATTTTCTGTGCCTTTGAGCTGCAGTTCTTCTCCTTCTATTCCTATTATTCTTAGGTTTGGTCTTTTCATGGTGTCCCAGATTCCCAGGATGTTTTGTGTTAAGGATTTGTTGGATTTACTGTTTTCTTTGACTGATGAATCTTCTAATTCTTCTATCATATTTTCAACTCCTGAGATTTTTCTCTTCCATCTTTTGTAATGTGTTGGTTATGCTTGCATCTGTAGTTCCTGTTTCTTTACCCAGAGTTTCCATTTCCAGAATTTTCTCAGTTTGTTTTCAGTATTGCCTTTATTTCAGCTTTCAAATCTTGAACTGTTTGAGCTTTTTTCTTCACCTGTTTGTATTTTCTTGGGTTTCTTAGAGATTTATTGATTTTTTTCCCCCAATTTTTTGTTTGTCTTTTTCTCCATTTCATTAAGGGAATTTTTCATTTCCTCTTTAAATGGTCTCTATCATCTTCGTAAAGTTATATTGAAGGTCGTTTTCTTACGCTTCTTCTGGGTTAGGACTTCAGGTCTTCCTGTTGTAGGACCACTTGGTTCTGATGGTGCCATACTGATCTTTTATGCTGTTGGATGTATCCTTACACTGCCGTCTGCCCATCTCTTTCTCCAGTGAGTGCAACTGGGGCCTGTGCGTCAGGGGGTCCCTCTTCCTCCAGTCCATAAAGGTGCAGCCTGTGGCTAAAGGTGGTTGCTCTTTTCCAGGTGCAGGCAGGTTTGTGTTTCTAGTGGATGCTGATAAGCTCTGGAGCACCTCTCTGGAGGTAGTCTGGGCCAAGGCTCCCTCCAGGGGCAGTCTGGGCCAAGGCTCCCTCCAGGGGCAGTCTGGGCCAAAGCTCTCTCCAGGGGCAGCCTGGGTCAAGGCTCCGGTGGTCACAGATGTGGTGGAGGATGGTATCAAGTGTGTGGAGACTGCTCGGGGTCTCCCAGGCTCGGTGGGTGGGGCAGGGCTCCCAGGGCAAGGGTCTAGAGAGCTGAGCCCTCTCCAGGGGAAGTCTCATGAAATTTTTAAATAAAAAAAATTACAAAAAAGAGTCCTATTTCATTCTTTGCAACACTTACACGCAGGACTTTGGTGGGCATGAAGCTATTATCTTCAAACATTTCCAAGGAAGCTAAGTGAGATGGCAGGTGGTTCCTGAGGGCATCTGACCTGCTGAGCTGTGGCTGTGGATCTCAGAGGGGCAGGAGATTTGGCAATTTTACCGTAGACAAGGTTAACAGTCTCCTTTGTGAAGGCATAAGTCACGAACAATGCCACACCAGTTTGGAATTATGATTAATAGGGTGGTATTTATTTAAAGAGGAAAAAACTTACAGATCACCATCCCAGACAACAGCCCTCTGCGCAACTAGGAAGGGAGTCTAGTCAAGGGAGTCTAGTCGCCCGCGGAGCAGGAAGTGAAGAGAGAGAGCTCGGAAGTAGCCCCTTTTTTAGAGGGAGAGAGACCACACCCCAATGGGCTGGTATCTCAGCAGCTATTGGTTGGAGGAGCGGAAGGACCTCCTGCAACACCTTTGAGATCCCAGAAAATGTTCCAGAGAGGAAAGCCCTTACTGGAAATCTCCAATCCCTTTATTTTCCCACTTCTCGGTTGCCAGTGTTTGCTAGGCCCCGAGGTTCCAGGAGTTCAGCAAAATGACGGTTGAATTTGACCAGATCAAGAGTGGGGATGTCTTAGTTGAAAAACTGCTTCTCTTGTAAGCACCATTGCCCTTTTTCTGTCCCCAACCCTGAGTGGGGACAGCACTGGGTGTGGTGGCACACACCTGCAGTCTTAGTGCTCAGCAGGCGAAGACAGAAGAATCATCCTAGCCTGGGATGAACCCTTGTTTCAAAAATACGAAAACAACAAAAAATTTAAAAAGAAAATGAATTAATTTAACAAAAGTCAACCGGAATCAGGTCTGTGGACAACTAGACCCCAAATATTGATTTCCTAAGTAAATTATCCAGAAGTTTTATTTTCACTGTTTAAAAAATTATTTATTCTTGTTTACATTATGGGTGTTTTGCCTGCATCTATGTATGTGTCCATGTGTATGCAGGATCCCTCAGACACCACAGGAGAGCACTGGAGTCCCTGGAACTGGAGTCTCAGACTGTTGTAAGTGACCATGTGGATGCTGGGTCCTATGCAAGAGCAGCCATTGTCTTGCCCCTCTCCTGCTGTTTTATGTAAAAGAGTACACAGAGAACTTCAGATGGGCACATTGAAGAAAGCACTGTGCTATGATATAGAAATACATATTAAATTGATTCTAGATAGTTTTACACACACAACCGAAAGATGCTTCATTATTTTAATGAAATCACTATGAGAGGTGGTCACTTTGTGCCTTGTCTAGTAGTTTCTTCTAATGGTCTATGTAAATTTTTCAGCATCAGTTTTCCCTATAGAAGATACCCCAGACTAACAGAAGAAGAAAAGAGTTATTACAGTGAAATAGCTAAACTAGTCTATAGTTTCATGAGTATATGAGTGTGTGTGTCTGACTGTGTGTGTGTGTGAGCGACTGTGTGTGTGTGTGTGTGTGTGTGATTGTGTGTGTGAAGAGGCCAGAGGCTCCTATCAGGCGTCTTCTTCCACCCTACTTCACAGTATTCTATTGACAGGTTCTCTTGCTGACCCTGGAGCCTGCAGAATGCCTTCAACGATCTCCCAGCACACCCTGGGCATCCACCTTTCTTCACATCCCCTTGCTGGGATTTCAGGTGTGTTACCAGGCCCAGCTTTAACTATGAAATGTTACCTTGGATTTTGATTTAATGTAAATAAACGGCCCACTTTACAGATTTCATACTTAAACACTTTGAACTTGTGGGAGAGCTCAAGGGAACAGAAGCCATGCTTTTATCCTTAACCAAACTCATAAATCTGCATGGTTTCAGGAGAATGATTTCTGTCTCTAGAGCTTTGGTCTGTGAATAGCAGCAGGGGAGAACTTCTCATCATTTTAAGAACTTCCTTCCTGAGCATCATGACCACATAGGTCGCAGTGCTGGGGGAGAGCGGAACTGGATGAAGGCACCGACTGCTAAGAGTCTGCTGATAGAGCAGCACCTGCTTCAGAGCCCATATTTCTACCATGTTCTCTGAGGGCTGCTCGAGACAAAGGTGTTGCCCGTGTGGAGAGCACTCCGTAAAATTCCCCTGTTTAGAACCGCTGAACGCAGAAACCTGATCAGACACGGAGATGAAATGCTTTCGGCTGACTTTGTGGCTTTGCTATGTGGCTTTGTCAATTTTAAAATATTTGAAACAATATTTGTGCGTGTGTGCGTGTGTGTGTGTGTGTGCGCGCGCGCGCGCACATGCACATGTCGAGGTCAGAAGATAACTTTGAGGAGTCTTTTACCATGTAGATTCTGGGGGTCAAACTCAGCTCAGCAGGAAGTGCCCTTACCACAGAGCCATCCTGTCAGCCCGCATTGTGGGCTCTAGGTTTCACTTTCCGCTGCCTTACTCCTTTCTCTGCCAGACCTAACTATTTCTTGGTGGTATAAATTTGAGGATTACCCTGCTTTGCCTTTCCTTTCTCAGCTGTCCCACCTACACGAAGTTGCATCTAACCTAGACAAATTCTCATCTCTGCTAGAAAGCTTCCGTATCCAGGGTCCAGAGGCATCTCATTTTCCTCCCCGCTTCATGTCTATGGTTTGTTTGTACTTGTTCTGGCCACAACACGCTGCCACACACAATGTGTTATTGTCCTCCTCCCCTCCTCTCACCCTTCCCTCCCACTAGACACCCTGTGACCTGGCTCAAATGCGGGCACCACCCTTCCAAAGCCTTCATCCTGGTTCTTCTTCAAGGCGCTTGGACTCTCTCATGACCTAGGACTTGGTTTTTCTTTCTTTCCATATTCTTCTTGAGACTTGTTTTTCTTTTTAAATTTCTTCTTAGAGAATACAAATTTGTGAGAGGTCTGATCAAATGTATTCAACTTTTAAAAAGTAAGATCAAGCACGTCCCCGCTACTGTGCGTGTATGAGTGTGTGGGTGTGCGCACGCCATGGCAGGCATGTGAGGTCGGAAAGTAACCTTCGAGAGGAGGTTCCCCCTCCTCCCCACCAATCTTGTTTTTAAGGGAGTTTTTTTTTTTTTTTTTAATATTTCTGTTTGGCTGGTTGCT
The DNA here is from genome assembly GCF_014885135.2 of Alexandromys fortis. Taxonomy (NCBI): domain Eukaryota; kingdom Metazoa; phylum Chordata; class Mammalia; order Rodentia; family Cricetidae; genus Alexandromys; species Alexandromys fortis. Next base: position 7,430,383 of record NW_026067905.1, on the reverse strand, counting down.
TATGAGCTTCATAGTGATTCCCCTGCCTCCGTTTTCCACCTCACTGTAGAAGTACCGAGATTACAGATGCACATGACCATATATTGCTTTTTACATGGGTTCCAGAGTTTAAGTTCAGGTTGTCAGGCTTGTCCTGCAAGCCCCTTTACCTGCTGAACCATCTTGCCCACCCTATCCTCAATTTCTAACACCGAAATCACCTATCACAAATTCTAACACCGAATTTCACATACCACACTGCTCAGTAGATGCATTTATCTGGCACAAAAGAGAAATGTTTGCCAGACGTTGGTTGGCTTTTCCTGCTGCCTCTCCAGGGCGGCCTACAAAGCCATTCCCTAGGCTGTCACCAAAGACCCTATACAAAGGGTAACAGAAATGGTTTGTGGAAATTCTTGTTCCTTGTGCTCGATAGTTTTATGTCAACTTGACACAAGCTATATTCATCTGAGAGGTGGGAACCTTGTTTGAAAAAAAGAATGCTTCCGTAAGATTGGGATGTAGGCAAGCATGTGACCAATGAGGGAGAGGGCACAGCCCATTGTGGGTGGGGTCATCCCTGGGCTGTGGTCCTGGGTTCTGTAACAAAGCAGGCTGAGCCAGCCATGAGGAGCAAGCCTGTAAGCAGCACCCTCCATGGCTTCCGAGTCAGCTCCTGACTCCAGGTTCCTGCCCTGACTTCCTTCGAAACAGTGCTGTAGAGGTATAAGCCAAACAAACCCTTTCCTCGCCAACTTGGTTTGGTCATCGTGTTTTGTTGCAGCAATAGTAACCCTAAGTCAGTCCTGTCAGCCTGGGACTCCCCAGCTGTAGAGACAGCGTCCTGACAGCTGAGGACTTGGACAGGTGGCTTATATAGCTAGCTGTCCATTCTGGTTTTTTTTTTTTTTTTTTTTTTTTTTTTTTTATTATATGGCTCCTCCCACACTCCTCTCTGGGACAGATGAGCTGATTTCCACTTCCGGTACATTTTGTCTCGGTCTTCTTCAAGGGACTGAGAATTGCATCACGTAGTCAGAATTCAGTCACCCCACACTCCTGACTCCATCTACCGCACCAGCAGGGCCTTTGGAGATCAGGTCTGAATTTAAGCTGTACATTTCCTGAGGGAAAGGCTAGAAAAGTGTAAATTTTGTATATAATGTATATTCTGCATCTCATAGTACATAACGGAACTCAAGTATTTTGGTAGTTATTTGATAATCAGTTTTTCCCCATATTCTCACCTTGACCCCACACACATCCTTTCCCCACAACATACACTTTTCTACAAAGGTTTGAAATAACAATTTCCATCTAGTCTATAAAATAACATGCCTAAATTCCAGTTTTTAATAATGTTTTAGGAAAACATGCATGTAGGAACTTGTCACAGGCATGGCGGAGATTTTACTAACCGGTAGAATGCCTTGGTCACAAGTCAGGATTCCTACTAATGGTCTTGTTGGGTCAGACTCAACCGGAGAGGAAGAAAGGGAATGCGCGTCTCCATATGCTGCCTGGGAAATCTAACACCAACACATTCCATTTCTCCACACAGGTTTCTGCATGTCCGCGTCTCCCCATTTGAAAGCGAATTGATTTGTTCTTGAATGCTGACGAAAGTCCCAAAGGAAAATCGTTTGTTTTCCTGCTTACTCTTCTGTGATTTGTTTACTACTTAGGATCACCAAGTTAAAAACTGTGAATGTGTGTGTTCACAGACCCGCTCTAATTGCTTGAGATAGAAAACGGAACCCAGATTACGTTAGCAAAGGCCTCGTTAATTGATTTGTGTAACGAGGAAGCTTGATGTCAGCTTCAGGCACCTTTCTGCCCTAGGGCTCACCACACACTCTCTCTCGCCTGTCTCAATTCTCTCCATTTCTTAGCTTGGCCTCCTCTGAATTAGCTTCTCAGGGAGGCAAATTCTTCTCTTTTTGTGGCAGGGAGGCTGGTAGGAACACCAAGTGCACATGTACTGCTTCTGCTAAGCACCCCAAAAAAGAGATTCCTGCTGTGCTCCTAAGCAGATTTTGAAAACAAACCCTGGCTGTGTCTCATAGGCTACAACTGAGTGGTCGTCTCTCACCGTGGGTCTCTGGCGAACTCATAGGCAAGTGGTGTTCTGATTGGATAAGACCACGCCTGGCAGAGGCTACCATGCACTTGAGTAACAATGGAATAAAGGCTTTTTCTGGGTCTGGTTAAGCAGCTGCAGCAGGAGAGTGGTCCTTTGTGAGGTTCCTGCCAGGGCAGAGAAAAGAAGACATCCCTGAGGAGGATGAAGCCTGCTCAGGACAGGGACGCTCTGCCTGGTGTCTGTCTGCACTCCCATTTCTCTGTAAGAACACTTTGAACATGAGACCTTGTTGTGGTTTGAGTGTTAAAGTGTACCCTGCTGGCAGCTTTATTTTTCTGGCTGTGGAGTCTTCAGGCGGTGGAGCCTGGTTGGAGTGAGTGAGTCATGGGGGTGGGGGGTCTTGAGGTTTGGTACCCTGTCCCACTTAAGCTCTGTAGTGCCCGGTGTCCTGGTGCCATGCCTCTTATTCCTAAAGATGTTTCTAAGATGTTTGCGGTGCAGCTGCTAGCCCTGAAGGTTGTCCGTACCTGCAAGATCCCGGGGGAGGGCTGGTAGAGCCATCCATGCCACAAGCGGCTACAGAGGGCACGCAATGTGCAGGCGGTGGTGGCGGGTAACAGACACATAGACACAAAAATAAGCATAAAGCTAAAATATTTATTACAGGAGAGAGAGAGAGAGAGAGAGAGAGAGAGAGAGAGAGAGAGAGAGAGAGAGAGAGAAAGAAAGAAATAAAGGAGAGACAAAGCCCCGTGTGTACAACGGGAGAGAACAGGAGAGAGAGATGGCGGTGGAGGTCAGAGGTAAAAAAGGAGTGGGTGTGGCTAGGGCAGGGACCGAAAGAATAACATTTCCACACCAGCACTCGGGAGGCAGAGGCAGGCGGATCTCTGTGAGTTCGAGACCAGCCTGGTCTACAGAGCTAGTGCCAGGACAGACTCCAAAGCCACAGAGAAACCCTGTCTCGAAAAACCAAATAAATAAATAAATAAATAAAAAAGTAAAAAATAAAAAAGCAAATTAGACACCCCAGTTTGAAGGAATTGGGGCGGCAAATTCTCAAGACTGCTTTGGGCTGATTGTGAGCATTGTCTTTTATAGAAGGGGAACCCGACAGAAGGCTGGGTGCTGGTCGCATTCTGGCATGGCTGATCTCTTTGCTTTTGACCAGTGTCTATGGCATGGTAATGTCTTGTGTCCCTAAGGTATTGGCAGAACAAACAACAAAGTTAAATTAAGGGAAAATTTTTTTTGGACCAGGGAATTGAGGGGGTATCTGACCTGTTTAAGATGGATTTTTTTAATTTGGCTCCCTGGAACTTGTAAGAACTCTTTGGGTTTGTGAAAACAGAAGTTTTAGTCATATGGAAAGCAGTATAGGAGAGAAATTTGATTTAAAATTTATTTGGTGAGGTAACCTGGCAAGCAAAACCTCGCAGCTATCAAACTGTCAGAGATCTTTGAAAAGGATAAGATTTTACTTGAGTTACCGATTAGAAAATGACAGAGAACTTACTTGGTTAGCACCCAGAGCTACTCCTTTTGGATCCTCCATGGTCGCTGAAGGTTGCACTTGACCTTTGCTGTTTAGCACAGGCTCCAGAAGACCCTGTGGGCTAAGAAATCTGTAGGCCTACCTTGACCTGAGCAGCTAGGCTGTCGATTCCAGCAATTCCGTTCACATCTGGAGGTTTGGACGAAAGGCAGTTTTCCCCAATGGTCAGCGCTTTGCAGTCGAAGTGAAATGCAGAAGCACGTTGTTCTGTACATGTCTGTCTTCTGATGTGGGAGTGATTTCTTATTAATAAAGAAACTTCCTAGGCCCATTTGATAGGCCAACCCTTAGGTAGGCAGAGAAAACAGAACAGAATGCTGGGAGAAAGAAGCTGAATCAAGGAGTCGCCATGATTCTCCCACTCCAGACAGACGCAGGTTAAGATCCTCCCTGGTAAGCCACCTCGTGGGCTACACAGAATATTAGAAATGGGTTAGATCAATATGTAAGAGCTAGCCAATAAGAGGCTGGAACTAATGGACCAGGCAGTGTTCAAAAGAATACAGTTTCCGTGTAATTATTTCAGGTAAAGCTAGCCGGGTGGCAGGATGCAGCCCGCCGCTCTTAGTACAGTCTTCTTTGGAGGGAGCAGAGAGCTGCTGCTAGGAGCCAACCTGTCTTTTTTTGTTGTTGTTGCGAAAAGTTTTTAATAATTAAATACTTGAATATCACATTCCCCAGATCTCTGAGCAGTTTAGGGCTGGATTAAATATAGTTGTAGTATACTGGTTCTTAGCAGGTAAGATTTACACTCGTAAAAGGGAAGAAAGAAGAAACTGCTGGCAATGGAAAGTTAATGTCAAAACTGACAATAGTAGAGAACAGCTTAAGGGACTTAAAAGTACATACCAGTTTAAAATATGAGACTCATGTTTTGTAGTCTGAAATGAGATGTAATTATTATACATAGAAAGAGTGAACAAGAATTGGGCAACATGGACGCCTCTGATGGGCCCTATCAGAGGCGTGGCATTGTTCAAAACATATGTAACAGAGTTAATAGGAGGAGTTCAGTGAAAACCGGGTAAAGAGGCAGGGTAAAACCGGGAGTAAAACCGTAAAACTGTGAGTAAAACCGGGAGAGTGTGGTCATGTGGCCTGGCCCTCAGCCAAGATGGCGACCGCCATGTGTTGTGGAAAAAAGTTTTTGTTTTGTTGTAGAGCCGCCATGACATAACAGAAGCCGCAGTGGGGAGGGGCAAAAGGCTGGAACTGAAAAAAAAAACCCGGCCATTTACAGTTTTTCTCTAAGTTATATTGGGTTGAACAGAGGCAGATAAGTGTAAGGCATTAAAGCATGAGGCCGGAGTGATAGGTCTGGATGACTTGATACCCATGGCCAAAACCGCAGAAAAAACACTCACAAAAAGGCACCTGTGATGTGGGAGTCTGCTGTTTTGTCTTGATTTCATTGGTTAAATAAAGAGACTGCCTTGGCCCTTTAAGAGGACAGAAAATTAGGTAGGCGCAGTAAACAGAACAGAATGCTGGGAGAAAGAAGCCGAATGAGGAGTCGTCATGGTTCTCCCACTCCAGGCAGACGCAGGTTAAGATCTTTTCTGGTAAGCCACCTCATGGGCTACACAGATTATTAGAAATGGGTTAGATCAATATGTAAGAGCTAGCCAATAAGAGGCTGGAACTAATGGGCCAAGCAGTGTTTAAAAGAATACAGTTTCCGTGTAATTATTTTGGGTAAAGCTAACCTTGCGGGCGGTCGGGTGCCAGGAACGTAGCCTGCCGCTCATATTTCAACACACCTGAGGCCATGAAGGCAAGGTGCAGTTGGAATTGACCACCGTAGGTCCTATAAGCAGGTGTCCGAGCTTACAGGGGACAGTGGTATGGCCGAATCGGCCCCCGCCTCCCACAGGAGGCAAATTCCCGGGCAGGGGGGAAACAATTGGCCTGCCCGCACCATAGTGAGCTATACTGAGAGGACAGAAAAGAACAGAAACTTCCAGGCGCGAGTGAAATGAGGGGCTGACTAAGCCTAGCTAGCCCTTTGAGGCGGGTATAGCCAGGGATGAAAAGCCAGGAGTGAATGCTAGCAAAAGAAACAACCAGGGAAGTTCCTCCCGACCCCAGACAGCACCTGAGATTTCCGGGAGCTCAACAGAAATCTCTGGGCTAAAAGGGGGTGGTTAAGCTAGCTGAAGAGGATTTAAGAGGATTCATAAAGCCGCACCCAGGCAGATGCAACACGTGGGTTTTGACCCGGGCGGTCTCTCAACCAAAGCAGAGCGGGAGGGGGGGGGACCACTCACCGATTGAAGCAATTAGGGAAGCCGGTGAAGTGGAAGAGAACCCGGTTCGGGAGTCATGTGGCACCAATCTTATTTATTTTATTTTATTTTTTATTTTCGAGACCAATCTTATTCTTAAGATGTTTCTAAGATGTTTGCGGTGCAGCTGCTATCCCTGAAGAGAGGGTTGTAAGATCCCCGGGCGGGCTGGCGGAGCCCGCCATGCGACAAGCGGCTACAGTTTCCCACCAGTGGGAGGGCACGCGTTGCGAGGCCGGTGGCGGTGGGTAACAGACACATAAACACAAAAATAGGCATAAAGCTAAAATATCTATTACAGGAGAGAGAGAGAGGGAGAGAGAGGGAGAGAGAGAGAGAGAGAGAGAGAGAGAGAGAGAGAGAGAGAGAGAGAGAGAGAAGGAGAGGAGAGACAAAGCCCCGTGTATACACAGGGAGAGAACAGGAGAGAGAGATAGCGGCGGAGGTCAGAGATAAAAAAGGAGTGGGCATGGCTAGGGCAGGGACCAAAATGTTCTGTACATTTATAAGTAAAACTTTCCTCTCGAACCTTGAACTTCTGCCTCTGATTTTGGTCACAGCGACAAGGAAGTAGCCAATATAAATCCCTTTTAGTAGGGATTTGAGACAGTGTCTTCTGCCTTAGTTAGGGCTGGTTTTGAATAAACTTATTTTCTTCCAGCAACTTCTGTCTCCCGTGTCCTCTGTGGTGTGTTGAGAAGTGTGGATCTCAGATTCTGATAACCAAAAGATGAGCAAAATATTTAAATAGTTCCTTTAAAAAGAAGCCGGTGGATTCCTTTGCTCTCTGTCTATGGAAGAAATAACGACGCTGACCAAACAGAGGCAAGCAATCGCCATCAGATCAGGGGTGCATCTCCTGCTGGAAGCTGGAAAAACAAAAAAAGACACAACTTAGAGATGGGTTAGATGGGGGAGATTTTTAAACATTTTTAAGCAAGGTGTAGTGACTTGGGTGCCAGAAGCAGACGGTTCTCTGAGTTCAAGGCCAGCTTGGTCTACAAAGGGAGTTCCAGGACAGCCAGAGCTGTGTAGTGAGGCACTGCCTCAAAATAAATCTCTCTCTCTCTCTCTCTCTCTCTCTCTCTCTCTCTCTCTCTCTCTCTCACACACACACACATACACACACATACACACACACACACTCACGTCAGAGATTGGGTCTCACTCTGTATGTAGTTCTTGCTGGTCTGGAAATTGATAAGTAGCTACTATCTCACAGAGATCCACCTGCTTCTGCCTACTGTGCAAGGTTTGCTTTATTTTGAAACATGTGTGTATGCACGCATGTGTGTTTGTGTGGAAGCGTGCACACTGGAATGCAGGTGCCCATATAGGTGGTTGTGAGCCACAAGCAATGTGTGCTGGGAACGGAACTGCATTCTTCTGACAGAGTGGCAGCAGAGTTTGCTGCTAAACCTTCTTCCCAGCCCCAGCAGCAGAGAAGTTTCTTTGGGAACGAGCCCATTTCTTCCTTATTCATTGATGTAACACAGTGACTTCCTAATGGCAACATCTGAAGCCAGTTACTTTTAAAAACTAAACTCAGAACAACTCTCCATTATGATTTGAGCATAAATGCCTCAAGGCACTGTCTTCTTAACACCCTGCTGCTGGTGCTGATTTGGAAGATATGCGAACCCTTAGGAAGTACAGCCTTGCTGGAAAAATTTCTCACTGGGGACTGGTCTTTGAGTTTTATAACTTGGCCCTATTTTGTCTGTTTTGCATTTCCTGTGCACTTAGTGAGAAGCTGCGGTTTACTCCTGCCTCAGCGCCTTCCACACTGTGGAGGACTGCGTTTCTGCACCGGGAGTTATGGCGGTCAGACGCTTATAAGAAACCCCACACTAGCTCAGAAATAAGAGATAGGCATTTATTAAGGGGTAAACACACAAATCAGAATTCTCCGCTTGACCAGTTGAATCACACGACCCAAAGGAGCAGCCGACTGGGCACGGAGCAAGGGGAACGAGAGAGAAGGGGTACACACGCTTGGCTTCCCCGTAAACAGTAAGAGAGGCCATGCCCCAGTATGCGGGTTAATACAAGCTGTAATACTTTCTACAGCACCTCCCTTTTTTCTTTATCTAAGGGGAGCTCACCAGGGCCAGCTGGACTGGAACTGAACGAGCATGTGATCAAACTGGACCCTCTGAATGTGGCTGACAATGTGGGCTGATTGAGAAGCCAATGATAATGGCACTGGGACTTGTTTCTACTGCATGTACTGGCTTTTTGGGATCCTAGTCTGTTTGGATGCACACCTTCCTAGACCTGGATGGAGGGGAGAGGACCTTGGACTTCTCACAGGGCAGGGTATCCTGCCCTCTCTTAGGACTGGAGGGGAAGGGGAGAGGATGAGTCGGGGATTGAGAGGGAAATGGGAGGAGTTGGAAATTTTGAATGGTATTATTTATAGAGCAAAAAATTTAAAATAAAAAGAGAGTTATAAGCCTAATACAAAATTATATACAATAAGAACAAATATCCTATTCTAACTAGCTTAAGTCTTGTATAATAAATAACTTGGCCAAATCATGAGAGGAAAGTAACTATACTTATTTAGTTTTCAACCCCATCAAAGATCCGAGAAGGGAAACAATATTACTTGAGTAAGCAGGAAGTTCAATCGAGCAACTTCCAAAATGTGCAACAAATGACAGAGACAACCTGGGCAATCACCCAAAGTCTCATTTGCAATGTTGAAGCAACCAACTTTGGCTAAGGCCTAAGGTAACTGACATACCATTTTCAAAGGCAAGAAACTTTGCAAAACTCTTATTCTGTCTTGTCAGGATTTGACAGTCCTGTTTTATCCATTTACGGATACTATGTATCTTTATCAGTGGTTGAGGTATGGGCATTTCTTTGCCCAAAGGTCAGTTCTGCCAAGAAGAAAACAAGCTCCCAGCGGAGTGTCTTTGTTGCTCAACATTCTTCTGTCAATTATGTTTTAAATAAACGTTGATTGGTCAGTAGCTAGGCAGGAAGTATAGGCGGGGACAACCAGACAGGAAGTAGAGGTGGGTTAATAAGAACAGGAGAATTCTGGGAGGGAGGAAGCCCATTCCTCCACAGTCCCGTCCAGACACCAAAGAAGCAAGATTTGACCTGCCTCGCTGAAAAAGGTACCGAGCCATGTGGCTAACAGACAAGAATAATGGGCTAATATAAGTTATAAGAGTAAATAAGAAGCCTGAGCTAATGGGCCAATCAGTTTATCATTAATATAGACCCTTGTGTGATTTCTTTGGGGCTAAATGGCTGTGGGACCAGGTGGGAGGACAGAAACCAGGCAGGACAGAAAATATATGCCTTCACATTTTCTAAAGCTGTAAGCCCAAATAGATCCTTCTCCCTCTTAAGGCATTTTGTTATAGCATCAAGAAAAGGAACGGACACAACAGCATCCTCTTTGATTTCTGACTCGGAGAACTTAAGTTATTCTGCACAGGAGACAGGAAGAGGTCCAGAGACTTTCTCAGTCTCTGGGCCATCAGCATCATCTTCATCATCAGCATCAGCTGCTGCATGACTCCTCCCCTATCATCACTGCTGTGAAAGCTAACCTTTGATTAGTCTGGGTTTGTTTTGAGCCCTCAGCATTAAGAACATGTGTATTAATGTTTCTATGTGGATGTGTGTAAATTCTAGTGCACATTATATGTGTGCACATATGTGTGAAGCCAGAGGTGGAAGCTCAGCATCTTGCTCCATCACTCTCCATCTTAGGTTTTGAGTTAGAGACGCTTCCTGACCCTGGAGGTCACTGATTGGATAGAATGCTCAGCCATGCAGCTCTGTGGTTCCACCTTCTCTATTTCCTTTCCCCCCTCAGTACTAAATTTGCAATGTGTGCCATCACATCTGTTTTTTTTTAAATGTGGGTGCTGGGGATCCGAACTCAGGTCCTTGTGCTCTTGTAGCAGCCGGGGATAAACGGGATTATAGGGTGACAATGTCACTTGTGTGTCTGATGTAGTAACATCACCATATTAAACAACAGCTAGGGGTCATGCATCCCGTAAATATTCATTGAGCATTTCCTGTGTGCTGGAATCATTCTAGCAAGGGAATGGCTAGGAGAACACCTCTGCCCTTGGGGATTCTCCATTCCACTTTGATGAGGCAGACAACAAAACAAACCATAGGTTATTGGGCGGTTGGTACTATGGAACAAAACCGAGCAGGACTAGTGCCTAGGGCCATCACCACCCTGCCCCTTCAACGTCTGCTAAGCTATTTAGCCCTCATAACAAACTTAGGAGGTATTTATTTTCCTTGTCTTCATTTTGTAATTGATAAAATAGTAGCAGAGGGATATAAATGTCACATATGTAGTGAGGGCAGCAGAAGTGGCCTCGCTTAGGTTGCTTCCCCTTGGGAGGTTCTTTCCTCAGACAGGTATGTGTCTAACTCTCTCCTCCACCCCTACGCACCCCTTTTTGCTCAGCAGCTCCTCCTCTGTGGTGCTTTCCTTAACCACCAGTTTTAATATTGCATCTCTCCCAGCATCCCCTAGGCACTGGTCCTGCTCGGTTTTGTTCCATAGTACCAACCGCCCAATAACCTATGGTTTGTTTTGTTGTCTGCCTCATCAAAGTGGAATGGAGAATCCCCAAGGGCAGAGGTGTTCTCCTAGCCATTCCCTTGCTAGAATGATTCCAGCACACAGGAAATGCTCAATGAATATTTACGGGATGCATGACCCCTAGCTGTTGTTTAATATGGTGATGTTACTACATCAGACACACAAGTGACATTGTCACCCTATAATCTTGTTTATCCCCGGCATCTTCTTAAGAATTAGGATGATAATTTTTATTATTTTTAACTGTGACATCTGTGTGTGGCTCCTGAGTATGTCCAGGTGTGTGCTGAGGTTTGAGGAAGCCAGAGGCATCAGAACCCCTGGAACTGGAGTTCTAGGTAGTTGTGAGTTGGCTGATGTGGGTTCTGGAGACCAAACTCAGGTTCCAGAGACCAGTACATGTTCTTATCTCCTGTGGTAGTTTGAATGTAATTGCCCCCCGTGATCTCATAAGGGGTGGCACTATTAGGATGCATGGTTTTGTTGGAGTGGGTATGGCCTTGTTGAGGAAGTGTGTCACAGTGGGGGTGTGCTTTGAGGTTTCCTATGCTCAGTGTTGCGGTCGACTTTCTGTTGGCTGCAGGATATAGTTCTCTCAACTCCTCCACCGGCGGCACATTGACCCGCAGGCTGCCATGCTCCCTGCCGTGATGAGGGAACCTCTAAAACTGTAAGTGAGCCCCCTCAATGAAATGCTTTCCTTATAAGAGCTGCTGTGGTCATGGTGTCTAGAAACAGAACTAAGACAACTGCTGAACCATCTCTCCACTTCCCAGAAGCTGTTTTTTATGTTATCCTCCCAGGTTGAATGAATTTTTTCCTTCCTTTCTGTTAATTTAGAATATTACTTAGCAAAAATTAGGCACTTAAAATGAGGTAGAGCTCCCCTTTCTGTGTCTGTCTCTGTCCTTACAGTTAATCTCTCTAAAGCATATATTTATACCATTAGGCTGCTATCTCTCTTCCACGTGCAGAGACTTCCCAGGTTCTTGCTTTTGCCTGAGTGGGTAAGACACCTAAGTCCTGTCATGTCAATTCCATAAGCAAACCCTGTTTCCATTTCATAAGCAGCGTAACCAGCCCAGGGCTCATGTGTCGTCACAAGGCCTCATAGCTGCTGACACGCTCTGACCCCAGAGTCTATTTGCTTTTTAACCCCCAGGTCATATTCAATTCTTTTAGACCTGGTCTCAGTCTCGAGCTCACTGTGTAGTCTGGACTGGCTTTGAACTTGCAGCAGTCCTCTGTGGAACATTCCTTTATACTGTGTGAACTGTGTCACTGTGATTAGTTCAATAAAGAAGCTGACTGGCCAATAGCTGGGCAGGATAAGGTTCGGTGGGAGAACCAGACTAAGGACACTGGGGAGAAGAGGGGTGGAGACAGAGGAGTTGCCAGCCAGAAACAGAGAGGAAATAGGAGGTGCAATGATGGAGGAAGGTAATTAGTTAATTATAATAAACCAACTGCTTGGCCTCATAGCTTAGAACATAGGTGGGTGGAATAAACAGAATAGGATGCTGGGCGGAAGAGGAAGTGAGGTCAGACTCTGCTCTGCTCCCTGAGAGACCTAACAGCTCTGCTCTCTGGAGCAGAGACACCAGGATGGACGGAGGCTAGACTCTTCCCGGTAAGCGCACCTTGGGGTGCTTACATGCATTATTAGAAATGGGCTAGTCCAGGTGCGAGAATTAGCCTGTAAGGGCTAGAGTTCATGGGCCAAGCAGTTCTTAAATAAATACAGTTTGTGTGTTGTTATTTCGGGCATGAGCTAGCCAAGCGGCCGGGGTGTTGGGGACGCAGCCCTGCCGCTCCTATTTCAACAGTGCAAGATGAAAGAGAGGTAAAGCCACATGGCAGAATGTAGATTAATACAAATGGGTTAGTTAGAGTTGTAAGTGCTAGTCAGTAATAAGCCTGAGCTCTCGACCAACCATTCATAATAATAGTCTCAGTGTAGTTATTTGGGAGCAGCTTCCAGGACACAGAGAAACTGCCTACAATCCTCCTGCCTCAGCCTCTGCTAGTGCCAAGATTACAATCATAAGACATTAAAAGCAGCTCTAAATTATTTATTCTTTTACCCGTTTCCCTGAGACAGTCACTCTACATCAAGGCCAGTGAACTGAAGTCCAGAGAAAAACGAAACAAGGAAGAACAGTAATGGAACTAGATGTTGGAGCTCTTCCCTTGGCAGAGGGCCTGTGAAGAGCCTTCCACACACTGTCATTTCCTTCTCACCAGCATCTCATGGGGTCAGTTTTAGCAATGGCTTCCCGTTTACATGCTCAGCAACAGGTGTGGAGACCACGCCACTTCCCAAAGACCACAATACACCCCCAAGACCACGCCACTTCCCCAAGACCATGCCACTCCCCCAAGACCACGCCACTCCCCCAAGACCATGCTACTATTGTTCTCCACTGGCAAAGGTCACAGGTAAAACTAAGCTGCCACAAACAGCTGGCTGAGTTTTTTCTAGAAGCATACCAAGAATTTTGGTGATTTGAAATATTTTGACATAAATCCTTCTTTGTAAAACCAGTGATAAAGAGCAGATTGTGTATTGTGTGGTGTAGTGTGTGTGTGTGTTTGCCACACATTTGTTTTACTGAAAGGAATTACTTAAGGGAGAAAAACAAATTAAACATTCTGTTGGCATAGTTTGACTCTTTTAATAAACATGAAAATGTTACTATGGCAAGTAGTGTAGATCATGTGAGGGGCAACAAAGTAATTACAAGGGAGACAGGCTAGTTTAGAATAACCTAATTTTTCTTTTTTGTATTTTCTCCCTTGAATCTGTTTTGTTACCAGTTTGAGCCCTTGGCTTATTTTTGAATGTTCAGGTCCTTGGTTCTTTGAATTTGGGTTTCAAGTTCACAAAACTAAAGGGGTTTATTTTGACATAAACTAAAAGACTGGGAAAGTTACATTTTTTAATATACTATTTCTCACTGAGACAAAGATAGTATCCTAACTAGTTAATTCTAACGGTCTGTTTTTGTTATTGTTGTTTTGTTTTTTTTGTTTGTTTGTTGTTTTTTGAGACAAGGTCTCAGGCTGGCCTCAGACTCTCTAGATTAACTAGGACTGACTTTGAACTTCCAGTCCCAACTCTTCTTCCCAAACCCTGGGTCAGAGCCATGTGCCACCCTGCCATACTGCGTGCTGTCTTTTAAAGAATCCATCTCTTGAGTTACAGGTGAAGAGGGGGAGGCAAGCCGACCTGGCTCATAGGGTCTTCGGGAATACGCACTAGAGTGTGGCCTTTGCTCTGGGAAGATAATGTAAGAATGAGAAACTGTCTTAGGAGAGGATCTGAGTTTCCTGACGAGTTAGATGCCAGTATTCCAGAACATCCATGAGTTCCCTAGATAGACCATAGTGGGAGAAGTCAGCCGTAGCTCTAGCAGTAGGTTGCTTGTTGGTTCCCAGCCACCTGGCTAGCTTAGACCCGAAATAACCACACAGAAACTGTATTAATTAAATCACGGCTTGGCCCATTAGCTCTAGCTTCTTATTAGCTAACTCACACATTAATTTAACCCATTTCTATTAATCTGTGTATCGCCAGGTGGCAGTGGCTTACCGGGTAATGTTCCCAGCGTCTATCTCAGATCTGGGGAGAATGCACTGACCCTACTTAGGAAAGGAACTGCCATGAAAAAAACATCTGTGGCACTAAGACAGGTGTGTTGGTATATGCCTGTAATACCAGAAACACGCGGTGGGTGGTACATGTCTATAATCCCAGAAACACACGGTGGGTGGTACATGTCTGTAATACCAAAAACACATGGTGGGTGGTACATGTCTGTAATCCCAGAAACACATGGTGGGTGGTACATGCCTGTAATACCAGCACTTGGGAGGCAAAGGCAAGAGGGTCAGGAGCTTGGGTGGATACTAAGTTCTAGAGTAGCCTGAGACCTCATCTAAGAAGAAAGGAAAATAATTGGTAGTGCCCCTTTCTTCCCAGGGTTCATGTATGGATATAGCTTCCAGAAGTTGGGATAATTAGAACATTATCTGAATGAGCACAAAAGGCTCAAGGGAAGTTTCTTAAGACATCAAGAGCATCTCCTAGTATGGTAGTGGCTGAAAAATTAAAGAAAACCACTGCAGGGTTCAACTGAGAACATCCTGAAGGCAATTACGGTTTTCCCATCAATCAAGATGAGTACTTGCTGACTGTGTCCAACCCAGAGCGTCCAACAGCTCGGTCCTCAGCTAAAGTGAAGGTTGGCAGCCAGACTGTGGCAGACGAGGCTTGGGGAGGGCCTCGCAGAACCACCAGGCTGGCCGGTGTCTTCTTCACCTTCCTGCAGAGCCCATACTCAAAGGAAGAAAAGCCCTTCCTGCAGCAAGCGCTTGGGTCTCTCCTTTTCCCCTTCCAGACACTTCATAGTTGGGCCAGCTGGGAGGAGAGCAGATGCTAGTGCCAGCTCTTGGCTCACGTCTTTTCCCTTTTCAGTTTATGGGAGAAAAAAAAAAATGTCACCTAGCATGAAGTCCCCCACCCCCACCCCCTGGAGGCTATAAAGCTTGGAATTAACACATTTTTTTTTTTTTGGAAAAAGAAATTTGTTTACATTACAAAAGAAATGGCTATGTACAGCTATGTTTGACTACAGCTCCTTTCATTTGACTAAGAGTTGCACTTTTGATCATAATCTTTTTTTAGGTCTTCAGGATCCAAACTGTTTCTAGCATGTGACTTATAGGGTGACTCAGGTACCAGAACTTGTAACACGATTGAATCAAACTCAGAGACAGATACTGGATTCAACCTGAAGGTCAGAAAAACAAAACAGCCAGCCACAGGCTCTTACCTCTACCTCAGTCTGAAATGGCAATCCTGCCTCCAGGAATCCTCAGAATGAGACTGTGTCTAAGAGCTGTCTCCTCTTGTTTTATATTCCTCTCTAGGGCTGGGATTAAAGGCATGCACCACTACTGTCCGGTTTCTATAGCAAACTAGTGTGGCTACTGTGATTAAAGGTGTATGTCATCACCACTACCTGGTCTGTATGGCTGACCAGTGGGGCTGTTTTACTCGCTGATCTTCAGTCAAGCTTTATTTATTAAAATACAAATGAAATCTCACTATAAGAACTGCTTCCAGCCTAGTGACTTATATGGTGACCGGGAGATAGAAAGAAGGTTCACCCCTCCACCACTATCCACACACTCAGCAAGAGGGGGCTGACCTGTCTGTCTGGGGACTAAAGTCTACAGGTAACTCTGATTTACCGTTTATCGTCTGCTAAGGAATGTTTAAGTAATTTAGCATCTTAGTTTACTGCTCATTATATAGGTTTTTTTCTCTCTTTTTACTTGAGTGCTGGGGAATTGAATTAGGGCTTCAAGCATGCGATATACCCACTCTGGCTTTGGTGCTCGTCTTGTAGAAGAGAAACTTAGAGATTCAGCTGCTTGGCCAAGGACATCTAGCTAATGAGTGGAAGAGGTGGTTGTGGAGCCAAGCAAGTGGATCTGGGGTCAAGCTGCCCAGCTCCCTGCCTGGCTCTTGAATACCTGGTTCTCCAGGCCCTGTCCACAGAGGGCAACGAAAGGGCATTGATTTTCATAAGTATGTTATGGTTTCAGATGTTCACTGAAGACAACCAAACACCCAGTGTCTGATACTGTATATGGCTATTACAGCTAAGTCTTGACTCAAGGTTGAGCTAAAGTTGTGTTTAAGTGGTTTCATTATGGGAGAGCAGTGTGTGTGTGTGTGTGTGTGTGTGTGTGTGTGTGTGTGTGTGAATGAGAGAGCGAGAGAGAGAGAGAGAGAGAGAGAGAGAGAGAGAGAGAGAGAGAGAGAGAGAGAGAGAGAGAGAGAGAGAGAGAG
>NW_026067905.1:7371452-7413661 GCF_014885135.2 Alexandromys fortis | reverse complement strand
CCCTTCCCTTCCCTTCCCTTCCCCTCCCCTCCCCTCCTCTCCCTCCCATCCTCTCCCCTTCCCTCCTTTCCCCTCCCCTCACTCCCTCACTCTCTTTCTTTCTTTCTCCTTCCTTCCTTCCTTCCTTCCTTCCTTCCTTCCTTCCTTCCTTCCTTCCTTCCGACAAGATCTCATATCCCAGTCTGACCTTGAACTTGCTTGACCTACTTTTCCTCGCCTCTGCTCCTAGGCAAAAATCATGGGACCTGCCTGGATGTGCTCTCACTCATTATCAGGGCAGCATTCTTTCCTTCATATTCTACTGTAGTTTTTCATTCTTTGGCAAACACAACTGTCTTGACTCTGTGGAGCCAATCTTCATGTCATTCATATTGCTGCCAAGGGGAAGATAGAGGAGATAACAATACGGACAGGTCCACCTCTTCCCAGTCTGTATGTGCAGACAGGGTGAGCAGACTAGACCTTGGCTTGGCGATGCCCTGCACTACACTGTGGGGAATGGAACTGGGAAGGGCTGAATCTAGACATTAGTGTTGATGAAGGAGTGGAGAGAGACTGGGAAATAATCCAAAGGTAGATGGTGCAGCTGGCTTACAACTGACTCTGCCTGCATTCATATGTGGGGAAGGACTATTGTCCCTAACTGAACAGAACAGAACAGAACTTGTGACAGACCTGCCCCTTAGCAGAGCAAACTGGGTGGCAACACGAAGGACCAGAATGGGATTACTTACTTTTCCTAAAGAGCATGCTTTTCTTTTTTTGTCTATTGTGATATCTTGAATCTCTCTCTCTCTCTCTTTTTAAAATATTTATTTATACAATATTCTGTCTGTATGTATTTCTGCAGGCTAGAAGAGGGCACCAGACCCCATTACAGATGGTTGTGAGCCACCATGTGGTTGCTGGGAATTGAATTCAGGACCTTTGGAAGAGCGGGTAATGCTCTTAACCTCTGAGCCATCTCTCCAGCCTGAATCTCTCTTTTTTAAAGAGAGATTTATTTCCCACAATATCCCCAGAGCTGCTTTTAAAACGTTGATCAATTAAATAACCCACTTCTTTTCTGTTTTTAAATTATGTGTACTGATGAGTACAACTTGACATAAGCTAAACTAATTTGGGAAGAGGGACTCTCAAATGAGAATATGGCCCCATAGGATTGGTCTATATAGACAAGTTTGTAATGCCTTTTCTTAGTTATTGGTTGATGGTAGAGGGCCCAGCCCATTGTGGGTGGTGCCATTCTTGGGCTGCTGGTCCTGGGTTCTTTAACAAAGCAGGCTGAACCAGCCATGGAGAGCAAGCCAGTACGCGGCACCCCTCCATGGTATCTGCATCAGCTCCCCTGCTCGGTTCCTGCTCTGACCTCCCTAGATGATGGACGGACTCCAAGCTATAAGACATAATAAATCCTTTCTTTTCCAACTGGCTTTTGGTCATAGTATTATCACAGAAATAGAAACCTAACTAAGACACTATGCATTTTAAAAGATGTACTTATTTTATGTTATGCATATGAGCACTGTGCCTGAGCATATGCCCAGTGCCCACAGAGGCCAGAAAAGAACTGGGGCTGGAGTGTGAGTTTCCATATGGGTTGGTACTGGGGACCGAATCTGAGTCTTGTTTCCAACCCATTTTAAGGAGAAGGTCTCACACATCCTAGGCTTGCCCTGAACTTGCTATGTAATGACAGTATGACCCTGGACTTCTGATCTTCCTGCCTAAACCATGACACCTGGTTTAATGCCATGTTGGGGTTCTAGTCCAAGGCCCTTGTGCTGGTCAGTATCTTCCCAGCCCTGGACCTTCTACATCTTTTTGATATTGTTTGTTTGTTTTGTGTCTGTTGTTTTGTAATAGAGTCTTACTCATAGCTCTGGCCAACTCTCTGTAGACCAGGCTGGCCTTGAACTCACAGAGATCCTTCAGTCTCTGCTTCCCAAGTGCTGGGATTAGAGTTATGTATGCCACCATGCTTGGCTGATGTCCTCCATACTTCTGATGACTTCTCATCATCCATAGCTTACAGTGGATACAGGTCGATCAGGTCCACCAGAACTTACTGCTTGGATGAGGCCCCTCATACTTCTCTGGGCCTCTCCCCTCTCCACACCCTGCTCTCTCCGGCCACTCTGGGCCCCATGATTTCACTGTATGCTTACTCTCTTTCCCTAAAAACTTCCATGTCCATTTCAAGTCCCACGTAGCCCTCTGTTGGAAGCCCACCTCACTTTCTCCAGAAGCAGAGCAGCTCCCTGCATGGACCAAGGAGCTCAAACCCATCGCTCAAACATCTGCTGGGTCACTTGGGACTTTCAGATTCACACATTAGTTTCTGCTCTCCTTGTTCCTTAGACTAAAATTCCCCCAGGGTAATGACTTTGTTTTGATTCATTCTATGTTGCCAAGGTGTCCAATCTTAACAGAATAGGCTTAATGAATAGAAAACTAGAAAGTAAAAATTTTACTTTTTGTGTTAATTTGAGAACCTCTTATTCATATAAGGACCTTGACCTCCTTCCTGAAGAAAAGAGTTTGATGGAGAAGGTAAAAAAAATATATACCATGCACTCTCTTCTGTTGGGGATTGTTATTTCAACATTGTAAAGATGTATTACGTTTGTTTATGTTGTGGAATGTTACTTCAACTATGCAAAGGTGTGCTGCATTTGTTTATGTTGCACTGGTGTAATTAGGCAAGGGTGTTACAACTGTTTATGATGTATTTATTTAATCATGGAAATAGGTGTTGCTTTTGTTTTACTTTGCCTGCCTAAGGGACCTGATTGGCCCAATAGAAAGATGAATGACCAATAGCTGGGCAGAGGTGGGGCTGGTAGGGAGAGAGAATAAGTAGGAGGAGGACTCTAGGCTTGAGGGAGAAAGAGAGGGAGATGCCTGGGGTTAGTCAGCCAGGCAGCCACCAGCCAGAAACCAAGGAAGCAGTGAAAGTAGAATATACAGAACTAAATAAAGGTAAAAAGCCCCAAAGCAAAACACAGATGAAGAGAAACAGGTTAAAATAAGTAGCAAGAGCTAGTGAGACAAGTTTAAGATAAGGCTGAACATTCAAAACTAATAAGTCTCTGGGTTGTGATTTGGGAGATGGTTAGTGGCCCAACATGGAGTGCCAAATATATCAGGCTTTCTCTTGGGGCCAGTGTCCCCTACTCCAAGCCCACTCAGGAAAACAAACAAACAAACAAACAAACAAACCCGTGAAGACCGATCTACGATTGTGAAACATACAGATCCAGTTTAGAGCAGGCTTACCTTTTAACAGCTGGCAGTTGTATGTGCTCAGGTTCCCAACAGACCGCAAGTTTATCAACTCTCCTTTGGGGTTGCGGCTCTTACTTACGACTTCAAATACCTCATAGGGGGGGATCAAGACCTCCTTCCGGAAAGAGAAGTCTTGCAAAGAGGCACCCAGGCACGTAGCAATAGTAAACAGTGTCTGGCTTCCAGACTCCTGGGTCTCCTCCCTCAGCAGGGAGGCAGAGAGGAACTGGCCAAACCGAATGGTGGCACCCACACGGACTTCAAACGTCACGTTCTTCATCCGATGGTGCACCTCGTAGCACAGGTCACTGTTCTTTGTGGCTCTCTCTTCCCTCAGCAGCTGGATGGCTGTGGTGAGGAAGTAATGCAAATACTTGAAGTGGAATGACTGTTGGTACTGCCCGGGAGACCCCACAGCCTTGGCCATAGCTGTGGCAAAGTCAGAGCTCACATTGTGATTCAAGGTGTAGACCAAGATGGCCACACCATGTGTAGTGGTCATGCTCTCGGGGTGGGTGTCCTCTTGGCTCAACCAGGTTAAGTGGGCATTTTGCCAGGCTCTGGAGTAATACTTATGACTGCCTACTTCCTCAATGAAGTAGTCTCCGTGGCTTAGCTCCTCCATGACCTGTTTGCTACAGCCTTGGTATTGATCATCGAAAGAACCTGGTGTCAAGTCAAGGTCAACTTTGAGAGCAACCTGTAAGAGAAAGAAATCTTGATTTGTGTTATCCAAGCCAGATAGATGGAAATGAGGTCACAGATTTGTTGTGTCCTACAGCGTTTTACACGGGACAGTCAAGCCGTGTCTATTATAATGACCCCCATGCTATTCCTACCTGGTCTGGAATTATCGTTATTCATAAGAAGCACACAAAACTCAAAAGCTCATCTCGCCAGGAAGGAAGTGTTCTGTACTAGAGCTCACAGTGTTTCTATATTTTGAATTTGTTGAAGAAATAAGGCACTAACTGTATACTTTGATTTTACTTTCCACGTCCTTCAGAGAAGGACGTTAAGAGCTGGGTATGGTGGCTCTTGTTTATAAAACTAGCGCGTGGAAGGCTGAGGTAGGAGAACTGCTAAGAGTTGGAGGCCTGCCTGGGTACGTGGTGAGTTCAGGCCAGCCTGGGTTATAGTGTGGGACCCTGCCTTGATGAACGATTAGTAAAAACTCAGGGTCAGAAATTGGGGTTCAACGTAAAGATCCGAAGTGCAAAATAGCCAGCTATTTTACCTCAACCTCAGTCTGAAATGCCGATCCTGCCTCCAGGAATCTCAGAATGAGACTGTGTCTGAGAACTGTCTCTCCACTCCCCCCTCCCCCCATTTTATATTCCTTTCTAGGTTTAGGATTAAAGGCATGCACCACTGAGATTAAAGTGCAAGTCATTGTGGCTAAGGGGATTCAACGTGTGTTTTACCGTAACCTGGTCTGTAGGGCTGGCCAGTGGGACTGTTTTACTCTCAGATCTGCAGGCAGTCTTTATTTATTAAAATACAATTGAAATGCCACTACACTGCCTCAACCCAACCCAATCCAAACAAAACAACCATATATATATATATTTATATATTTATATATATATATATTTAACTTTATATCTTGCTGTGTACATGCATGTCCTTGGAGGTCAGAGGTCAATGCCACGGGTCCTCCTTTATTGCTTTCTACTCTGTGTTTTGAGATAAGTTCTCCCACTCAGCAGTTTAGCTGAGGGGTTAGCCAGTGATCTCTGGAGCTCTGGGGACCTACCTGTCTCCACACGCCTTTCCCACTGCTGGTGCGGGGATTACAGAACCCTTCCACCATGCCTGGATTTCATGTGCTTTTTAGGGACCCCCACTCAGACTGCCATGCTTGTGTGTCAAGCACTTTAACCCCGAGCCTTCTTTCCAGCCGCCCTATCTTAAATGTTTAAACTGTATCGAAGAAAAACCTTGAGCGATGAGTAGTGTTAGGTTCTCCATGGGAGACTCTGGTGAAAAAAGCAAACTTCTTGCTTACTTAGATTCTGAAGAAAAAAGGAAGACAACAAAAAGCAAACATGGGATCTAAAATATCCCCCTCCTTCCTCAATGAGGCCACGTGGGTGCAGGCAGCTCTGGGTCTGGTGGCAGGCTGACTTAAGAGTAAATTCCAGATCCAGTCAGACTGTCTCCACAATGGCTGGCAGCTCTGAAGGCTCTCAGATAATATCTTGTCCTGGGGGAAAAGCCCTCTTGTCATAGACTTAAGGTTAACCAAGCCCCAGCGTGGAGAGCAGAGCTGACTCCCTGTGTGCAGTTTTTCTTCCAAATCTTCTCAAGAAAGCACTGTTCCCAGGGGAGCCGGGGGAGCCGAGAGTGGGGCAGTGCCTAGGCGAGCCTGTCCTCTCGGTAGTGAGGGGACAGCACACTCCTTTGTGGCGGGGTGTTGGGGGGAACACTTGAGCACTGTCTAGGGAGCACTGAAATGAAGCTAGCGGCTCCCTGGGTTCCATGGGCTCACTATTGAGAACCTTACCTGAATTACCCAATTCAAACCTAGGCTTACGTCTCAGCAAAGCAATGTTAGCTTTTCTCACTAACGGAATGCGTCAAGGGCAAGATTCTGTCCAAGGTCAGTGCTGGTGGGGGTGGAGCTAGAAAGCACACGCTGTGGTATTTTAAGTGTGTGAGTTATGATGACAGGCTGTCTAGTTGCATATAATCTCGGTCCAGTTTTTAAGACCGATCGAATGATGTTAGGCAGTACATAAGATTTTAAAACAAGCTTCCATTAACCCCCCAAGCATCATATTCTGTCAAATATTACC
Source organism: Alexandromys fortis (assembly GCF_014885135.2). Taxonomy (NCBI): domain Eukaryota; kingdom Metazoa; phylum Chordata; class Mammalia; order Rodentia; family Cricetidae; genus Alexandromys; species Alexandromys fortis. Next base: position 7,407,575 of record NW_026067905.1, on the reverse strand, counting down.
ATGTCACCAGATCTCAGGTATTTCCCTGTACCGTTTATCAATAGCTCATTTTCAGTATCTAGATCTTAAGTTAGAATACTCAAAACTTGTGCTGTTCCTACAAAGTTGTTTCGAGTCAAATAGGCTTATTTCACATGATTTGTCCCTTGGAAACAGTTATTTTAATACTTAAAAAGAATCAGGAAAATAGCTCGATGCCAGATCATCAATTATATATAAAAAAAAACCACCTTTTTTTTTTAAAAATAGCAATTGTTTCCCTCAGTCTTCACTGAGATCCTTTGCTCTTGGATTGTGGTGTCTAAGTTTTTATCACCGAGGTGGCCACCAGGTATATGTCCATCCTAGTGGTGCGTAGGTCGCACAGATCACCGAGAGATCCCCTTTTCCATTGCCCCTACCTCAGTGCTCCCCGCGGGGGTCTGCAAGGCACAGAGCGACAGCAGCAGCCACAGCTGTGTGACCTGTTCTCCTGGCAGCCACAGCTTCATCCTCCTGTCCTCTGTACGTGGTAGAAGTGTCCTCTTGGATCTACTGGTCAGTGGGCAGCAGTGGCACTTTGGGTCAGAAGCGCGTCGTTGCCCTGAAAGCCGCAATCCGGAGTGAGCTCTAGAGTCCTCCTCTTGGCCTTTTCTATCTGGGCTGTGTCTGAGGTTCTGCTCCTGTCGCGGCAGCTGCGACTTCGGTTGAGCATCAACAACCGACAGCTTCCTCCAGCTCCTTTGTAAAGTTGAAGTCTCTGAAAGAGCTAGACACGCACGGCACACAGAGATTGTCGAGCCGAATCAGTTTCAAATTTTAAGAAGGTAAAGCCCTTCTCCCTATCTAGTCAGCGTTCTGGGAAATGCCAAGGGTCTGCTCAGGGTCAGGCGCTGCAGTTCAGCCTTGGCTTTCCCAGAACGCAGGAAAAAGCATGCTCATTAGTGCTTGAAGCCAAGTCCCATTATCTGGAGCCCCAGGCTTTCATTGTGAGCCATACCAGAGGCATGCGGAGCACAGCTGGGGAGATGCAATCTTAAGGTGGGCCTGTGTCAGGCTCGTCTGGTGCAGCAGATAGCCCTGCCCTGCACGGCCCTCCACAGGCAGCTCACACTTTAAATGTATACTTTCGCTGCTCTTCCACAGTGCCTTTGAAACATGCCCATCCGGAGATAGTGACTGTTGGGTTCAGAGTTTTGAACATTTGTTTCTTCTGAGACCTTCAGGTCCTCCATCCGTGATTCTGTGATTAATCCCACACACAGGATTCAAGTCAGCACTTCCACCGTTAGACACTTCCTGCTAAACTCTGAATTCCCGTCCACTCTCCTCCTGACCTGTCAGATGCTGCTAACTCACAGATGTTTGCTATTTATGTTTCCTGCCTCTTATCTCACGATGAAGAGAAACCAAATCCTCTTCTTGGAAATCCTGGTCTCGCTTGCGTTTTTGCAGCTTTAAAGAATGCCCATCCAAAGTCTCCGAAAACCATGGCAGTTCTTCCTCAACAGAAGCTCGGGATATATATGGAAGCCTAAGAGAGGAAACACAAGTTATCCTTATCCTTCAAGCACAAGTTATTGCTCGGAGAAGCCACTGTTCTGATTTAAATTTTGGCTTTATACCCCCCACACACATGCACACACACCACAGCAGAAATGAAGCCACAAGACTTTGTGTACTGTTTCTCCTTAACATTTATTTATTTGTTTTGTTGTGTGTGTGTGTGTGTGTGTGTTTGTGTGTACAACTTGAGTATATTCCTCCACCTTAGGTTTTGACCCAGGCTTTCACTGAGCCTGGAGCTCACACATCTGGGCATACAGGCGGGGGGAGCCTCCCGGCTCTGCCTCCCCAGCCCTGGGATTGCCGGCCTTCACTGTGCCCTTTTTTGTGCCGCTTGTCTTATGAGTTCTAAGGTCCTCACGCTCAGGTCCTCAGGCTTGTGGGGCAAGGGCACTGCCAGCCGCGCCATCTTTCTAGCCCTATTGATTAATTTTTCCAGAGATCTTTGTTTTTGAGACAAGGTCTCATGTAACCCAGGCTGGCTTTGAACTCACAATGGAATCGAGGGTGATCCTCATCTTTCGCTCACCTCTCCTTCCTGGGTATGGGGATAGCAGAATGAGCCATCGTAAACCTGTTTATATTGTACTGGGGAGCAAATCCAGGGCCTTATGCTAGGAAAACTTAGCTACATCACAGCCATCACCTTAACATTTTACGGGAGACATGTCCCTCATAATTTAGTATTTATCGAAAGTGTGTGTAGCTCAAACTTGCCTTGAATTCTTTTTTTTTTTTTTAAGACAGGGTTTCTCTATGTAGACTTGGAGCCTGTCCTGGAACTAGCTCTTGTAGGCCAGACTGGCCTTGAACTCACGGAGATCCTCCCGCCTCTGTGCCCGAGTGCTGGGATTAAAGGCGTGTGCCACCACTGTTCAGCTTGCCTTGAATTCTTGATCCTCTGCCCTCTGACTCAGGAGTCCTGGGATTACAGGTGTGTACCACAGCTCTGAGCTTAAGATAAAGTCATGTTTATTGTTTTCCACTACTTCCTAAGAAGTCACAAAATTATTTTGCTGCTGACAATCAGAATGCATAGATGGAGACATTAAAACTAGAGAAAATTGGGCAAGGGTAAGTATAAAAGAATATATCACTAAGAGGTGAATTTAGCCACTTATTGACTTTTAAAATAACTTCAAACAAGGCATATTTTACTTTATAATTCTTCCTTTCTCTCTCTCTATCCCTCTTTCTTTCTTCCTTTCTTTCTATCCCTCTTTCTTTCTTCCTTTCTTAATTTTTCCTTCCTCCCTTCCTTCTCTCCCCCTCTCTCTTTCTCTGTGTGTGTGGAGGGGGGCGGGCGGAGAGATTAACTCTGTAGCCTTAGCTCTCCTGGAACATTACTGACTGGCCTCAAAGTTACAGAGATGCACCTGCCTCTGTTTCCCGAGGGCTTTGATTGACGGTATTTGCTACCACAGCCAGCTACTCTGTAAGCTTTAAACTTACCTTTTTATATTACAACCATTTTCAACTGCCAAGGAATTTTGAGTCATGCAGTGAAGGCTGTGTGCTTTGTCCCTGCCTGTTTTTTTTTCCAGTAGCTCTGTCTCATGAACCACGACACAGTTTTAAAGCCGGGAAACAAACGCTGGTAGGCTGTGTGTAGTTCTGAGGCATTTCATCACGTGTGCAGCCTTGAGGAGCCACAGCCTCTAGCGACGTCAAACTAGGGACTGGACAGATGGCTCGGTGGGTAAGAGCTCTTGCTGTTTCCACAGGGGACCTGGGCTTGGTTCCTAACATCCACATGGCAGTTCACGGTGACCTGCAATTCCAGCGACAGGGGATCCTACACCCTCCTCCAGCCTCCACAGGCAGAAGGCACACACGTGGTGCAGACGTAGGTGCAGGCAAGACTCCCATACAAAACAAACAGACTATGAGAGGAGTAAAGCTAGGTGTCATTCTAAAGCCCTCCCTGATGACCTTGTGACCTGGGAATCACACCTTCCCTCCCCCCCCCCCCCCCCATCTCTAACTCTAGAAGGGTGCCCAGTCTTCCCATCCGGGCAGCTTTGTCACACGAAGGCTATGGATAAATAGATCATACACGGTGTCATTTTAACTTTCCCCACTTAGCATAGTGCCCTTGACGTTACTGTGCAGGATTTATGTGTTGTGGTTGCACAATAACCCTTCACTATGGTGCTCTCACTAATGGACCACGGCGTGCTCCATCTCAAGAAGACCCCGCCCGCTCTGTGGTTCTGTTTAATGCTGCTCATTGTTACTTCCTGAGCACCCGACTTTGGACCAGCTCCTCAGCATCTCTGTTGCTCAAATTCCTGGTGGGTTCAATTGGGGGGTAAATTGGGTCCTGGGGAGCTGTAAGACTTTAAGACAATCCTGAAGCCATTTTTGACAATTCTGAATCCTCTCAGCCTCTGTACCATAGTGCTTCCCCTCCTCCCCTGGGAACCAAGGATCTAACAGCTACACTCGCACGTACTCAGTTCCTGAACAATTACCCATATACGTATGTTTTGGTTCAGTCCCCTGGGAAACGGGGTCAAAATGACCTCTTACCTCATCTGATCAGGCAACAGCTCTCCAGTCAATTATTGGTAATAGCCCTTTCGAATAAGCCAATCAGAATAGTCAAAGAACAACCCCCCCTTGCTTCTGTGGCCCCTTTAAAAGTAGACTGTACCAGCTATTCGAGGTCTCTCAGCTTCCCGAATGCTGAGGGACCCTGTCATGACAGAATTAATAAAATCCTCATGCTTTTGCATCGGCTGTGGTGTGTGAGATGGTGTCTGGGGGTGACTCCTCCTCGGTGTTTGGACGCTAGAGTCCAACAGGGCCTCTCTGAAGTAAACCTAGAGTGTTCGAGGAATGCAAACAATTGCTATCTCCAGCGCCAGACTTTACAGTGCACCATTGAGCTTATTTTAAATTTTGTGCGATTTCTACTAACTCTTGGATGTGGCTTCGGCATAAGTCTGGTGTGTGTTTCTTACAGTTTTGAAGACACGATCCAGAGAACTGAGCGTTGAGGCGCGAATGTGTATTTCCAGATTTAGTAGCAAGTGCCGGCAGTGTCTGAAAATAGCCCCTTACGATGTTTGAGACTCTTTAAGATTCCCCACTGTCAGCTGCATGAGGATACTGAGGCAGGGAGAGCTACAGTTAGGATCTGACCTTTGGGCTGTGGCTCCCGAGCCACTCAGAGCGCTGGCTGAACCAGCTTTAAAGTCAGTGATCCATGCTGGGCCTCGGCTTACTGGAGACTTGGGAAGTTTAACAAAGGAGTTATAGTCCTACTTTATTGAGAGGGTGCTGTGTTTTGAGTCTATTTTGATTATGATTTTTTTTTTAAAACAGGGTTTCTCTGTGTAACAGCCCCACCTGTCCTGGAACTAGCTCTTGTAGACCAGGCTGACCTCGAACTCACAGAGATCCGGCTGCCTCTGTCTCCCAAGTGCTGGGATTAAAGACGTGTGCACCACCACTGCGCAGATTGTTATGATTTTGTTTGTTCTCTCTGCCTACAAGAGAGCCTTAAGAAGAGATTTTAAGAAATATTTATTTATTTAAATTTGAATATTTTATTTATTGTTTTTATAAATATTTTTACCTTCCTGTATGTCTGTTTGCCATGTGTGTGCCTGGTCCCTGTGACGGTCAGAAGAGGGCATCAGATCCTCTGGGACAGGAGTTACAGGCATATGTGAGTCACTGTGTGGGTGTGGAGAATCGAACTCAGTTTCCCTGCAAGACCAGCCAGAGCTCTTAACCACAGAACCATCTCTCTAGCTTCCAATTTATTTATTTATCTTTGCATGCCTGCTTGAGTTTACATACACCGTGTGTGCATGTGCCCCTGGAGGTCAGCAGGTGGCAGAGGGTCCCCTGGAACTGGGCTTAGGTATGGGCGGCTGTGATGGGGGTGCTGGACCCTGGACACGGGTCCTTTGCAAGAGGTTAAGTGCTCTTTACCTCTGAGCTACCTCCCCAGGCCTAGAAAGGGTTTCATAACTGTCTCTCTGCAGATGTGACTGGGCTGCTGAGTTGAGGCTTTGGGAAGTTGAACGCCTTACTTACTTTTCTCTCCTTCACAGTTCGCTGTCTCCCCAAAGTCTAAATGACTGTGTCATTTTAAAATTATTGTCTGGGAAGTTTTTTTGTGTGCACGCCAGTTCTAGAGTATGATCACTAGAGGGCAGCAGAAACTTTGCCATCATTTTAAGGGGACCCGCGGGCGTGTGTGTGTGTGTGTGTGTGTGTGTGTGTGTGTGTGTGTGTGTGTGTGTGTGTTGGGGGAGGTAAAGGAAAAGGAAGTGTTTTTATTGTGATTTTCAGACATTGCACGAAGTAGTTTCGTCACTAGAGGGTCTTTCTTGTCTGGCGTCGGGGAGAACTGTGTGGTGTCTCACGATTCTCCGCAGTTCCTGTTGAGATCCTGAACTCTCCAGTGTGTCATGGCAGCTTTTAATTTTATTGCTAGAAGTCCATGCTGTTCCCAGAAAAGCAGGTTGGTAGAGGCCCTGCAATTTGACAGGCAGGATTTTTTGAGCTATTTGTATTAACTTCTCAGTTCTCATTTGCCGTCAATACCTTTAGGAAGAGTAAAACCGGAAGCTACTGATGTAACTGCGGATCCACGCTCAACCTGTTGAGAATGCATCCGGTGCTGATTCTGTTTCCTCCAACACCCGGAAAAGTCTTAAATGAATGAATGAATGAGTGAATGAATGAATTGTGGACAAATACTCTTAAGTTTCAGCACCTACTGTCACTCATCATCCCAGTAAGTCCATTAATTTTGGACATATCTTTTAAAAATATATATCTATATTGTATATGTATTATATATATTTGAATGTATATATATATATACACACACACAATACTTTTATTAATTCTTTGAAATTTTCACACACTCTATTTTGAGCATATTCATACCCCACTCCTCCCCCAGCTCCTCCTAGGTCTTTGTTCCACCTTTCCCCCACCCCTCCCGACTTTGCACCCTTTCAAAAAATTCTCCCCACCAAGAAGTTCAATTTGCGTTGCTTGTATACTTGTGTGTTTGGAGCCATCCACAGGAGTGTGGTTGACCTGCCAGGGGACACCACAGGAAGAAAATGCTCCCCTCCCATAAAAGCCGTCAGCCATCAGTAGCTTCTCATTTAGTGCTGGGGGCTTGTAAGTCTCTCCCGCTCCATGCTGGAATGTTGGCTGCCTTGATTTGGGCAGGAAACTCAGCGGCCGTGAGTTCACGATGATGGTGGTTCTGTCATGTCCAGAGACACTGTTACACCCTGCTACTGCCTGACACTGGCTCTTCCAGCCCTTCCACCAGCTCCTGGGATGGTCCCCGAGCCTTGGAAGTGTGTGCATGTGCTATATATGTCTCCATTTGTGGCTGAGTACTCTCCACTGACGCTTACCTTTCCACTCTGATCAGCTGTGAATCTTGGGCTGTCACTGTCCACTGCAGGTAGAACCTTCTCTAATAAGAACTGAGAGCTGCAGCAGGCCTTATGTCCAATCAGAGAGTGGCTGGTTGCCCCAGTAACACCTGCGCCACCATTGCACCTATGGGCATATTTTACCACACCATTGGACACACCTCTTAATGTCCCTAAATATTCTAAGGCCCAAATTAGCAGGCAGGCATATGTCCGTGGGCAGGGGCTGATGCTGTCCAAATTCTGAGGACACAACTAATGGTGGAAAACCCAACAAAGCTCTGGGAGCATCTCACTTCCTGAGCAGAGCAATGATCAGGAATACTAGGTATGGGAGCAGCCTTCTGTTTCGGGCTGCTTTCAGCCGCTGAGTATTGTGGATGGGGAACTTTATGAAGATTGAGGAGTTTTGGAGACAGAGTCTTATGTAGGCTGAGCTTTGAGTCACCATATCTTACTTTACACCAGTGCTGGGGCTGAATTCAGGGATTCGCGTGTGTGAGGTGAGTGTTCCTCCAACTCAGCCACACCTCCAGCCTCAATAATGAAGATTTAGGAGCCGAAAGTGACTCCCTGGGAAAAGTACTTGCACCAAGACAGATGACCTCCATCATAGTAGAGAGACAGCCTACTGCCTTACATTGTCTTCTGACCCCAATGCTGACTGTGCATCTCCCCCCAAATATTTTTAACGAATAAAAAACTAAAGATGTACTTAGCACATGGCTTTGCAGAGTGGGATTCCTAACACCTGGTAGAGCCTTCTTCCTGCGTCTCCACATAGCAGAGGCTATCACATGACGAGGGCTATCTCAGCATCTCAGCTCATCCTAACTGCCTGCCTCAGGTCCCACCTTCAAATGCTGCTAACATAAACTTAGGAGCTAAGTTTCTAAAACATCACTGTTTGCGGGACACATTCAAATGAGAGTACCATTTATTCAGTTTCTAGTAATGTGTCTGGGAGGCAGGAATTCCATGTGAAGTCCCAGAAGTGTAGCAATAACCTAATGTATGTGGTTCCAAATCCCAAGAAACTCAGCAACTCATAGTTTTGAGGGTCACCCCATGGATAACGGTGGCAGAAGACTTAGGCCAACAACACTGTTTCCCAAAGGGAATACCAGACCAAATCAAACAAACAAAATTTAAAAAACTAGGATTCAGTTTTAGTCACTAGGGAAGTGAGATTACAACTCACAAATAGTCCCAAACTGTCAGTTTTTAGCAGAAGGTGAAAGCTCTAAAAATTACAAGACAGAATGCTGTTACATTTTAAGGAAGAATGTGGTCCCAGATAAGCCTAAGATAGAGGTAGAGGATGGCAAGAGAAGCTTCTTACATCTAACATCAGGGCACTGTGTCCCAGGTTCCTTCAAGGACCCCATGTGAGGCTTATAACAAGCTGTTCAGACCCAAGGAGGACCACGCGTTCTGAGAGGGAATGAGTGGGCTCACCTGTGCGCATAAGGGCGGAAGAAACGCTTGACAGAGCAAAGGGCTGGGGATGTCATTACATGAGCATCAGCAGCGCCCTTCTAGCGAAGGGTTTTAACTCTATGTGTAGGTAAATAGATAATCTAGAATCTTCTTGAAATCCAGACCCATGAAGAGTATATATTCATTCTCATTCCTCCCCCGCCACCCTTCATGGGCTAAGTTTGAGGCTGTGTCAAGAGAGAGAGAGTTCCTTCCTCCACATACGACAAACTTAATAGTAAGGAAGAAGCAGGGAAGAGCAGACAGCTGTGGAGGCAGGAGTGGATGGAGGAGATGATTCCTGGTTCCCAGTTTTGTGGTACTCGTGTGATAAAGTCTGCGGAGAGCCTGAAGTAGAACAGAAGCCCTGGGAAGTTCCCTCAGTGCCCCAATTTCCCCACTGAGCTCAAGGCACAGAAGCCGACAGCTGTAGAAACACAGATGTGTGGTTCCCTTAGGTGACGTCAGCATACCCAAACCTAAACCCAGCTTGGAAGCTCACTAGGTTGGCTGGCTGCTCAGCAGAAGACAGTGTGTGTCCATTTCAGGCCCATTGACTGTTGTGGATCGTTATCTATGTAAAGATGTGTTACATTTGTTTATGCTGTGGACTATTACTTTATAACTGTAAAGATCTGTGTTTCTGCTGCATTTGTTTAATTATGAAAAAAATGTGTAGCTGTTTCACCTGGCCTGCCTAAGGCACGTGATTGGTCTAATAAAAAGCTGAATGGCCAATAGCTCGGCAGTAGAAGGATAGGCAGGGCTGATGGGTACAGAGAATAAGCAGGAGGAAAAATCCAGGTTCAAAAAGAATGAGAGAGAGAGAGGAAGAGAAGGAGAACAGGGTGAAAAAGAGGCGCACGCCTGGGGCCAGAAACCAGGCAGCTGCCAGCCAGCCAGATGTTGGAGAAAACGGGAAAGTAAGCCACACAGAAAGAAAGGTAAAAGCTCTGAGGCAAAAAATATATAAAGAGAAACAGGCTAATCTAAGTTAAAAGAGCAAGAAATGAGTCTAAGCTAGGCTGAGCGTTCACAACTCCCAAGTCTCTGTCATGGCGTGGGAGCTGGTTGGCGGCCCAAAAGAAAAAGCCTGGTACAACTGACCTCAGCCCAAACTCTGTCTCTGCACACAGTACCCCAAAACTCAACAGAAAATTTCAATACGCACACCCCTAAGTAAAACATTAATTCCTCACACATTTAGCTGCCAACTGTGGACGAAGTTGAGGGCTTCCTGACTACAAACAAGAAATTCAGACCATTGTTAAGCCATAAAGCCACTCACAGAAATATAATCAAAGCTGGGCCAGGCACTGGGGCTGGTAGACAGGGATTCACACCTCGCGTTCTCACACTCTCTGGGATGTTACGCGCATGTTTGCTTAATTGTTTCTTAGATTTTCTTGCAGCGCCTCTAGGCTCTAAAACAGATTTCTTCCAGTTCCCATGGCCTTTAGAGACACCATGGGTTACAGCAATGCAGCATTTCCATCCTTTCTGTTTGGAGTTTATTTATTTTTGTCACAGGGTTTCATGGAGTCCAGGTGGCCTCAAGCTAACCAAACAGCTGTCTGGCCTTGTGCCCCTGGTCCTCCTGCCTCTGCCTCCCAGATGCTAGGCTTACAGGCTTGTACCACCATGCCCACCTAGAGTTGGGTTATCTTAAAATACCTAATTTGTTCTAGGACTTGACATCTCCTTATTGCCAGAACTTAGGTCCCACACAGCTGAGAAAAGACAAGGGCTTTTGTTTTTGATGTCTTTGAACTTCCCGGGTGAACTCAGCGGATCCTTAGCGTCATCAAGCAGCAGGCAGAAGCCATGCCAGTGATAAGTTAATCGATCCTTAGCTGTGTACACGGTGGGGAAAATGGGTAGACCAAGACTTTCTGACATGGTCTTCCTAGCTCAGTGGATTCCAGTTCTGTCATGGACGTTTTAAAGATGACTGTTTTTTTTTTTGTTGTTGTTGTTGCTTCTATAGAAGAAAATTATGCTATGTGCATTTTGCAAATAGAGGTTTTTCAAGTTCAATACATATTTGATTGTAAATGTGTTCATTGAAAGCCATGATGCTATTATATTAAGGCAGAAAGTGGCAAGACACATTTTATCTGAAATGTAACATGGGGTTTCTAGTCTTAGTGTGTGGTTTCATCGCTTCATTAATAGCAATTTTCTTTCCTTAATTAAAAGAATATATCTTTGAATGTTGCTACAGGCTGGCAGATCTTTGGGTAAAACCCTAATTGCTGTCAAGGAAAACATCATTTTCCAGGCAATGTGCTGCGACCGCACAGTTACGCTTTCATGGGAGCCGTGGACAAGGCTGTACTGTAATGTTGAGAAAGGAAAGTTTTGGGCCATCTGGTGTCTCTGGATTCTCCCTGCAGTCACACAAACATTGACATTCGGTGACTAATGAGCAGGGAAAACAGCTCCTCACACCCAGAATCCAGCTTCAGCATTGTTCACGTTTTGACCAGGTAGAGTGGCTGGCTCAACGTCTCTCGGTGGCTGAACTGTGACTTTCCGGAGCTGGCAGCAGAGAAGACGGGGAGGCTCCATGCCCCATCTCTACTCACTCATGTGTGCCTGGCCACCCGCGGACTCTTGACGTTTACCTAGGTGTTCGGGTCACAGAGGTCGATGGCACCAAAGCAGAGGTCATTATGGAAAACTTCATGGCGTCCACGAGACAGGCTGAATATTCTTCACCGTGGGGAGATGCTTAACGGGGGTATGATCTGAGGAAGCCGATCCCAGATCACATTCTACCTCGAAACAAGGAGTGGGGGAGGAAGGAAAGGAAGATGAGAGACATTGAATAGACAGATTTATTTCAGTATTTTGCACTTTTTAAATGATAAAAACATCAATTAGATTTAGTTCAAAAGCATTTAAAGGGGCTGGAGAGATGACTCATTGGTTGAGCATAGCTACTCTTTTGGAGAACCTGCGTCGGTCTCCAGCACCTCCACAGCAGCTCGCAGCCGTCTGTAACCCCAGTTCTAGGGGATCTGATGCCCTCTTCTGCCTTCCATGGCACTGCAAGCACATGCCACGCATTTATAACACAAGCAAATACTCATACACATAAAATAAATAGTAAGCCTTTTAAAAAGAATTTGAGTTTTAGAAAATGAAGATACATAGTATATTTTTTATATTTCTATGTATAGCATAGGAGAAACCATGTATTAAAGATTTGTGCTAGGAAATTTAAAGCAAAGGTAGGAGTCTCAACTGGCTTAACAATTCAAAACTTGCCTTCCCTTTCTCTGTTACACATTTAAATGTGTCTTGTCATGAGAAGCATACCCCAGTGGCCCTCTCCAAACTGAACTTCCCTTAGAGTTTGAATTAAAACTTAATAACTTGTCTTTATTCTTTGATCATAATTGGACCCACAGGAACCACTTTTTTCCTTTTCCACAGATTATATCCTTTGCATGACCTGATTTGTATGACATTTGTATATTGTTTGTTCCTAATCAAACAGCATTTCCCCCCCCTCCCTTGCTGCTCCCTTCTTCTTTTCCTTTTTGGCTTTATTGAGACAGGGTATCACACAGCCTATTCTTGCTTTGAGCTCACTATATAGCCAAATCTGACCTTGAACCTTTGATCCTCCTGCCTCCACCTCCTGAGTGCTGGGATTCCAGACCTGTGCCAAGCCAATCATGCCTGGTTTTATGCGGTGCTGGGAATTGAACTCAGGACCTTGTGCATGTTAGTCAAGCATCTTAACAACTGAGCTATGTCCCTGGACCCACTGACCACCAGGCTTAGTTTTAAGTCCTTTTGCTTTTCATGTTCCATCTCTGGATGGCAGTGCCCTGCTCTCTAGATCTCACGGCTTAGTCTCATGAGCTGAGCAGCACACAGACATCCATTCTGACTTAAGAGATGTATTCCTTTGGATGTTCGGAAAGATATGGGTAGGCTGCGTGAGAAAGGCCTGTGGGGGTGGGGGGGGCTCTGCTCTTCCAGGTGTAGATTTTTTTCTGTAGCATTTTAAGACAGAAGAAGGCACAGAAGGGGTCCCAGTTAAGCTCTGAGAGAAACAGCCAAAGGTGATTTGTATCTTGCCCCCAAAAGAGCAATTTTGTCGGTTTTCTCTGAGCACCCACTTTGGCAAGAGCAGAGCAGGACGGCTTCTGTGGTAGATAAGAAGTGGTTCTGGGGGGGCAGCCTGGTGGGAAAGCCAGAAACTCATCAGCTTGCACCCTGGGATGACCCGGAGGAATGCACAGGACCAGTCGAGCGCTTTACTCTCTGCAACCTTAATTCGCCCCGCCGAGTTCCTATATAGCCTCTGCGGGTAATATCTGTTTACCTTCCGTGTGAGGAGATAAATCACAACATTGTTTAAATTGTTACGTGAGCGCACACCGGGCAGGCTCAGACCTGCAGCCTGGCTTTGAAGCTCCCTAAGGGCAGCGTTGTGAAATCCAGTCGGGTTTGGGGAAAATCATGGGCTCAGAAGCTTCTTTTCATCTTTCAGGTCACAGAGTGCAAAGGGGTAAAAAAAATTTTCTGTAAATGTTTTTATACTTTGAAGCACGGTTTTGTTTTTCCTTCTTGCAAAATTATTTGATTTTTGTCCAAAGGATCCAGTGTGTTCTAGAAAAGAGACAGATCGCCTGTCACTAGAAAATGATTTTTTTTCTCTCCATATACCTTTTCTTATATTTAAAATAAATTACTGGGTATTTTAATTATGCCTATTGATTGCCCTCATTATAACAGTTTTAGATACGTTAGGGAGGCAATGTATCAATCATATCCATTTGCTCTCATGCCCTCTCATGCCCCTTCCCCAACCAGTCTTTGTCACCTTCCCTCTGCTTGTGTGTGTGTGTCCCAGTGAGCCTCACTAAGGTTGGTTACAGGGACATGGGCACTTTGCAAATGGCTATACAGCTGATGGAAACCTCTGCCCTTCCCCCCCCATTCCCCCAGGAGGGGTGGAGCCCCAGGAGTCGCCCCTTCTTCCATGATGGGGAGTTGATGGGCCCAGTCTTCTACTGGTCTTACTCAGGGAATCCCAGCTGCCATGACTGAAGAATGTTTACACAGAATTCAAATGTAGGCTGTGATCTCCATGCATGTCTCATCAGAAACTGGAACCTGGTGAGAGCAGGCTTCTGTTCTCCATAGAGCATTAGAACGATCAATCAATCAATCAATCAATCAGTCAGTCAGTCTGTCTGTCTGTCTATCTGTCTATCTCTATCTATCTACTTGAAAGTCGAGTCAATTTGCCTTCCATGACCATTTAAATTTTCCCTTCACAAGAAGGTTTTCAAGACTTCCCAGCCGTATCAGCGAGTGTCTCATTCCCCTGTGTGTTTGGAAGAGATGAGTGCAAACTGCCTTTAGACTTCTACTGGTCTTTATCGTTTTAATTTCATTATCCTGGCTGTCCCCACTATTGCTCTACAATTCTGCATTTACCTGCACAGTGGAGCAGAATCTCCTCTTTCTGAGCTATGTTTGGTACACCGTAGTGTGTGGGATCCAACTCACTGCCGGGAGCAAACCACAGCCCTTTAGAATTTTCTTTAAATACCTTCATAATTCAAGAACCTTGACTCTTTCGGAACCCTTCGAAGATTTCTCCTTGAGTCGGAATTCTCGCTCAAGCTTGTTGAAAACTTCCACGCACGCGCATTACTTTATTTGTTGCTAGAAGGGGGCTGTTCTCCTTAGATGAAAGGGGGGGCGGCAAGACTTGTGTGTTGCTGTACCCAAAGTAAAAGGACCAGAGGGTTTCTAGGCAAACATCATAAAAAGCGCCCTGTTTTAACTAAGTGGGCAAAGAGCACATTTCTTGAACAGTCTTTTTCAAAGCCTAACCTCATGCTTGAACAACCCCAGATGACTCAGGTTCCTGGCTTTCATGTTTCCTGGTTTGCTTTCAATGCTTGAATTCAGAAAAAGGAGAGATGGAAAAACCCCCTCGGGTCACCCAGTTCATTTCTCTAAAGGAATTAACAGATGCATCTCAGCGTGCACAGACCCTTCCTGTGTGTGTCAGCATACTAGAGGGGCCTCTCAGGGTGCACAGACCCTTCCTGTGTGTGTCAGCATACTAGAGGGGCCTCTCAGGGTGCACAGACCCCTCCTGTGTGTGACTGCATACTAGAGGGGCCTCTCAGGGTGCACAGACCCCTCCTGTGTGTCAGCATACTAGAGGGGCATCTCAGGTTATACATATACATTTAAAAATAACTTCAAAGTAGTTCTGAAATGCATTTTAAAGTAAAGCCTACGTGTCAAACATGCCCTTAGTTTTCATATAGCATTGCTCCAAGTCATTGTTCTGCATTTTACCTATCTCAAGTCATTTTTCACTCACCCCTATACTTCATCCTTTCTCTTTTTTATTTTTTGCAAGTTCTTATCCTTGTATTTATTACCACATTTCTAGGTTATTATATTATTGCGGTGATAAAATTCCACAAATTAACATGGTAAAATGTATTAAGCTGTACTTCTGACAGTCAAAACTGAAATATATACACATTGAGAGGCTAATAGCATGGTGCCTGCAGGACTCCATTCCCTTAGTATCTACTACAGCATGGTGCCTGCAGGACTCGATTCTCCAGAGGATCTAGGTGAGATTCCAATTCCTTATATTGTCCATCTTCTTGAGCTGATTAACATTCTTTCACTCAAGCCTAGGAGTAAGCAGCTGATTTGACTATGGTTTTTTTTTTTTTAGTAAATCCCTTTTGTCATACTCATTGTGTGATGATGTTATTATTTTTGCCTCACACAGGTAGCTCCATCTGGGGTCAATTTAAATCCTACAATAGACATAGAGACTATCAAGAAAGGTTCTTGTATCTGACTGTCCAGCCTCCCTGCTACTCAGAGTATACACAGTCACACACTGAGCAGGTAAGCTCAGACAGGCCATGGCCTTTAAACACGGAGGAGGCTGGAAAAATGGAGATAAGAAGAGGCAATCACAGACTGGAATATATAGTTTTATAGCCTTTATGCCCTGGCACCGGGATATGGCTACCAAAAGGGGTGCAGCTGAGGCAGGGTGGCTGTCTTCAGGAAAGCGGAGGTCTGGGAGAAGGGCTGAGGCAGCTTCTTGCCTGTGAGAGGGTGAGGATGCCAGGCATGGAGCAGGCATCTGGACAGCACCCGCATCATCCACGACAGCAGTGGGGCTCAGCCTTCCTGGAGCTGCAGCTCTAACACAGATCCTCGTGCGTGGTGACCCGCACGTGAAATCATTTCGTTGCTACTTTGTATCTGCAAATTTTGCTGGGGTTATGAATTGCAATGTAAATACCCATGTTTTCCGATGGTCTTAGGTGACCCCCAGGAAAAAGTCTCGACCCACAGGTTGAGAACCTCTACATTACAGTTTATCCTTGCACTAGCTCCAAGGATGTTCCGGGGACAGCATCTCCAGGGCTCTAGTTGGTCTCTTTCCCAGGACAAAACCATGTTCATGGAGAGTTCTGAGTTCCTCCTGGAAACTGTGCTCCTTTGGTGGAAATACATTTTCCAGTTTCATCTAGTAGACGTCTCTTTTCCACCGGTGTGACATCGCCTTCCGTGTCAGCTTCTGTTGGCGGTAGTTCATGCCTGTGAGAAAGCCATGGTTTGTGAAGGTCAGGGCGATCAATACAGCCACCGTTGCTGCAGCTGGTCGCAAGGCCACCCCTAATGCTTGCTTTCTCCCTTTTAGAAACTTCCTGTTCCAGGCTTCCCTAACTCTTAGCACATCTGGTGGCCATCGTGTCTAACTTGGTTGGGGAGATGGAACCCCGGTCTTGAGTGTGGTCAACTCTGGCCATCTTGTCCTCCTTTTTTAAAAAATTTATTTATTATGTATACAGTATTTTCAGTACTCTGCCTGCAGGCCAGAAGAGGGCACCAGATTTCATTACAGATGGTTGTGAGCCACCATGTGGTTGCTGGGAATTGAACTTGGGACCTTTGGAAGAGCAGGCAGTGCTCTTGCCTGCTGAGCCATCTCTCCAGCCCCACCTCATCCTCCTTTGCGACCGCTTTATTATTTGTCTGCAGTCACAGCTCTGGAAAGTAGCAAGAGATATACGAGCGCAGTGCCAGGACATCAAGTGCGTGCCTCCTGCTTCTCCAGGAGCCCCACCTTCTCCCGATGAGCAGGCTTGGTTACCCCTGTTAGGAAGATGGTGTCTTCATTTGCTACCTGCCTGGTCACCCAGCGCGAAGGACCTGAAGTTCCAGAGTGTTTTTGGAACTACATGGAATTCCTTCTGTGTTCTGTACTGAGGATTTCCACTCTACATGAACCAGGTTCTCCATTCTCATTGATTAGAATCACAGAGTTGAAGATATAAATCCCCAAAGGGAATAAATACATCCAGTCCCTTTTGCTTTCACACATTAATTGTCAGGGTGTGTGTGTGTGTTCTATGCACAGCAAACACTGCCACAGTTTGCTTGTTTGGGGTTGTAACACATGCTTCTTAAAGACCCTTGGCTTTCAGGATCCACAGACTGGGTCAACCTTGTTTGCTCCAAAGTGACACCAATGGCTGGGAATTAGTTACTGGTGAGCGGGCATGGAAGAAGTCTAGCAGTAATCGGGTAGAGGACGGTGTCTGTGGTTCAGAAGAGGGCCTTCTGGAGCAGGGCTGAGCCCTGGCTGATGAGGAGATGAAGCAGAAGCAGTCGAAGCAACGTCTTGGGGTTAGGAATCAAAGTCAATTCAGGACAGAATGTTGAATCATTAAAATTTTATTTTAACTAATTTTGTTGATTGGATGAAGAGGCAATAAGACCAGAAGATACTAGTATAGGGGTCTTTATACACTGTGCTGAGCAGCTTTGGGAAAAGGTTTGGACTAGGGCAAGGTGACTCACTTCAGGTAGGCACCCTTGCTAACATATGCTCCACCCTCCACAAATACATATAATTAAAACAAATCTTGACAAAGAATGATATAAATGTACTGTGAATTATACCAGTGGTTGTACTGCAGTTTCCTCTGATAGAGGCCTTCCTTTCCGGAATGAGGTGCAGGACACAAACAAGCTCCACCTGTCTGGGGAAGCTAAGACTCAGGCCCAGGAAGTCCAGCCCGAGACTGGAAACAACGGCAGAGCCGGCTCTGAGCAGCTGTGCTGCAGAGAAAAGATCCCCCACCCATTGACCTGCCTGCAAGCCCTTTGGGGTGAGGAAGCTGCCTTGGAGTTGTCTCCACTCCTATAAGTAACCCTTCAGTCGTACCCTCTATGTGACCCCAATAGAAACTCAGTTGTTCACAGTCTTGGTCTGTCATGGGTTTCCTACTGGGGGTGAGTAGACTTGTGTGTGTGTGCTTGTATGCATGCACACGTGTGTGCACGCATATGTGTGTGTCTACACACAATACCAGCTTATGCAGCTGTTTAAAACTGGATTGCATAGACTATTCACATATGTGATTATGGACAGAGTTAGATTGAACTGGGACATTTTGTCGTGTGTTTTCCATTGTTGTCTTTTTTCGTTTCATCTTTCTTTTTCTACATGGCCTTGGTACAGAGGTGATTTAATTTTATGCACGACAGATGGGAAACAAATGAGGTGAGCTCTAATTTCTATGTGGTTATACCTCCACTCAACGGTACACACAAGGTCAACACAACCACCAACACTCAGGCCATTATGACTTCACTGTCATAGCATTTCCCAGAAGAAAACGAAGTCATGAAGTGAAAGTATCAAACCAGAATTTTATTATATATAAACACATTTCTTAACACTGTTCTTTTGTTACTTTCAATCTGGGCACAGGAAGGAGTAGCGCAGCCGGACAAGACATCATGTAGGAAACAAGCAATGCGCATGCGTCTGTGTACTTCCGTATTGCTACTGCAGGGGGATACAAAACGAGACTCTGGAGCAAAAAAATCGTTATTTTGTCGTCCTCTTATTTGGCTCCTCGGCGCTGCCTGAAGTAGCGGTTGTAGGCAGCGTTGTATCCGTAGACCAAGGCATAGCGCTCACACAGCTTATAGTCGTCGCAAGCTTCCCTGTTGATCTCATAGGCAGGCTTGTTGCGCTCCCGGATCCTGGAGAGTGGAGGAAGAGGCAGTCAGAAAGGGAGGAAAGGTTGGGGGGGGGGGTACTGGGTGGAACCCTTCCCCCAACACTAAGGAGTGTTTGAAGAACAGGCATGTTCTCCCCAGCAGAGAGCAGGTTTTATTTTGATATTATTTTTATGAATAAAAATGGAAGCTTTCTTTCTGTCTCCGTTTCCTTCCTCCCCATTTCCTTTTTAACCCCAAAGCAGAGGAGTTTCTAAACATGCTGTTTTCTCTGTCTTGCTTTTCAGTTCTCTGAGTTCAAGACATAGAAATAGTGATAAACCTCTTTCCCACTCCGTCCAGATCTCTGCTATGGCGCAGCTACCCCCATCAAGTTGAGGTACGCACCTCTCTTGGGCTTTAGCGCGCCATCTCTGCTGAGGGGAAATAAAGGTGTTGGCGTTTCTCCTGTTGATGAAGGGACCTAGAACAGAAAATCAGTAAGTGTTCTTTCATGGAGCAGCCGATGAAAATATTTTTGAGTATTCTGAGGGCAAATCCATCTGAGATCCCACTAACCTCCTCCTCTGTAACCGGGGGTAGGAAAAAATAAAAAGAGTACAAAGTAGATTTTATAAACTGCACGGGCATTTATGTGTCCTGGGGACTTGTCACATGGGCCACACCAAATCTTATCTGTTTTGTCTTTGGGCAATCCTTTGCTACTTTTGGTAATACCCACTCAGGGCGTTTTTAATGCATTTCAAGAGAAATTTTCTCATCATTTGGACCTACAAAGTAGACCATAGGACACCAGTACAGGGGCAAGTTAAATATATGAAAACAAGGAAGAAATTAAACATGAGTGAGGCCTGGCATGGGGGTGCATACTTGTGTTTTCATTACTTGGGAGGTGGAGGCAGGAGGATGAGGAGTTGAAACTTATCCTCAGTTGTATCCTGAGTAGGAGGCCAGCTGGGTTACGGGAGACAGCCACCGAGTCAAAAATCAAGCCAAAACAGAAAAACAAAACCCTTCAGATTAACCAAGCAAAAATGCGGATACTGTTCGGCTCCTGGCCATAGCCAGACTTTCCAAGTCTCTCTACTCAGGCGCCGAAGCTGATGCTGACGCCTGTGGGCTCCCAGCTGGCTGCTCCTGTTCTGTGCTTTCTCAGTTGTCATTACTCCTCATTTTCCACCCGTGTGGCTGATGTGATGTCAACTTAAAATTTCCAAGCTCTCCGGATGCAGCTTAATGTCATATTACACGGCTTGAAGCTTGAACGTTGCTCACTGGGACAGTTTTAGTCACTGGGGCTAAAACTCCAGGTCTCCCAAGGAGGCCCACTCCTCCCTTCCTTCTCTGTCATAGACCTGACCAGCACTTGACTTTGAAAAACAAGGTGCTGTTCTTTAAAGCAAGCAACTGAAATAAGGTCGCCAGGCATTTACTTACTGATTTCATAGGACTCCATGCTTTCGTGAGATTCTGCAATTAAAAGAAAGACTTATTTGTCATATGCTGTCTTTGTAGAGGGAGAAGGGGAAGCAAGAGTCAAGAAGGTGGGAATAGTGCATAGAGCAAGGCAGCTGTTAAGACATTCCAGCAACACAGGAGTTAGGAGTTGCTCCTTTCTTTCTCTCTCTGCTTTGGGAGTCTTCTTGCTCATCTCTCTGACATACTCAGGGCCGGTTTGAGACTAGAGTCGAGTTGAAGGTTGACAGCAACCAGGCTTCTCCAGGCAGGGAGCTCCAGGGTGGTTATTGAGCTGCCTGACCCAGACAGCTTCTAAGAGGGTTCGAAATGGCTCTTAAGAATGGGTGTTAAATTAGCAGCCTCAGAAACCACTGGCTCCCTCTCACAGCTCAAACTGGGCACAAGGCCAGGGTGGAGAGGACGTCAAAGCAAATGCTCTTGCTTCCCATGTCTCTCCTGAACACAGTGGGCAAAGTGGGAATAAAAGGCTGTGTTTATAAGTAGTGCCTGCAAAGTGGAAAAGGAGGCGAGGAAATCAAAAGTGCACACAGAAAGTTTATGGATAATTCAAATGTTGAGAAGCATAGTGTTAGAGCTGTTTATACAATTTAGGTTTAAAAACAACTAAATATGGCCAGCACAATTTCAATGGAATTATGTAAATAAATTGGCTTCAAATCTGTAAACAAATCACAGATGACTTAACAACACACAGGTAGCAGAAAGAAGTGTCTTTTGCAAATAGTTTTGAAACTGATAATTTTCTAAAATTCAGCTGTAAAGCTTCTTTTAAAAAATGAATTTGCAGAATAAGCGCACTACGCTCATGGTATTTTCTGTCCCTAAAAGGTCTATCTCTAGCTATTACTTCCCATGAAAACGTATTTTCTTAAAGTGAAAGACTGACCAAATATCCTTAACCCGTCAATACTCAAGTTTCAATAAGCGTTCTTAAAGAAGACGATAGGGGCTGGGAACCGACAATTCTGGAATATCTTGGTTTCCAGGCATGCAGACTCATTCCTGGAAGAACCGTATTCATTTCTGGAAGATTCATAATGGGAAGAACCTGTCAAGCTCACATGCATCGGGCTGTTTAGAATATAAAACAGGTGCGATGGAGTGACCGATGACCAAGGCAGGGTTCATGATTCTCTGGGTTATAACAGAGAAAGGAGAAAGGAGAGGAGCCAGGAGAATAAACGGAGAAAGGAAGCCAGAGGCAGGAAAGGAAACCCCACTGACAGCAAGGGAAAGGTTTCTCACCGTAGCACAGGGCTGCCACAGCCAGGGCAGCCAGAATGGTCAGAGGGAGCAGGCTCTTCATGGTGTCTCGGTGTCGTGTGAGTTTGCCTCTGTGTCTTGCACAGCAGCAGAGGGGAGAGGCTCCTACACTGCTAGCAGCGAAGGCTGAGCTGCTTTTATAGGAACTTGAGCAGCCGAAGGGGGAGGAACCAGCAGCCGGGGGCTGGAAAAGGTGGGGTGGTTTGGCACTAAACTCGCCTTGGGACTTCTCCCAAGTCCTCATTCCTTCCAGATAGTATCTCCACAGCGTGGGCAGTTTCCCCACACTGCTGGCCCCGGCTGTGCTACAGCAGGATGCTGTCCTGGTGCAGAAGTTGTGGCCACCCTCTGTTTGCTAGCCAGACCTGGGCACATGCCCACGGAGAGGGCTGTTACCGCAAACACAGGTTTGCCTTTCGAATTCTTCCTCTGATCTACTTGCTGGCCCTGACCGCTGGCTGTTGGGGCTTGATCAGCAGACAGAGCTGTAGTGTTCTCTTTGTTACCCAGACGGATGGAGGAGAGATCCTGGAGAGAAAGGCCCCCACTCTCTATGCTGTGACAGTTTAGACATCTGCACAGCAGGGCAGAATTGTCAATTCTAGACCAATCAGGCATTTGCCTGATAATAGGCAGTTTATGGAGCTTTCCAAGGGTTCAGTGGGGTAGAGATGTGGGTACCCCAGTTTTGTTCATTACCTACCCAGTAACCTGATTCTTTAATTTTGTGGCATTAGTCTAATCTTACGCCCTAATGCTCTCCCGGGGTAATGCTACTGACTGCGCCTGTTGGTAGGGATGAAGATACTCACTGCCCATGTTCTCACAACACCCCTGCTTGTACTGAGCCAATGTGATAGACTCTTCATGAGCAGGATAAAGTACATGACACGGTGTTTAGGAGCCGTGTGTTAGCTACAGGCTAGTCGTGCACCTGCCCTAGGAGTCAGGAATAGCTCTGGGCTATGCCCTTGGCCTTGACTGTAATGAACCCTCCCAAGCAAATTTTCACACATCTGTATTTCACTCTGCCAGAAGGTCTGGGGCCTGTTGCTTATCTAACAGGAGAATTTCAATATGGAACCTCTGGCTCTCTGAAGGATCCCTTTCTCTCCCTCTCTCCCTGAGGAAACTCTTCTACCCCACACTGTCTTGGCTGCTTGGAATCCCATGAGTTTTCTTTTTTTTTCTTTTCTTTTTTCTTTTTTTTATATTTATTTATTTATTTATTTATTCATTTATTCATTTATTAAAGATTTCTGTCTCTTCCCCACCACAGCCTCCCCTTTCCCTCCCCCTCCCCCAATCAAGTCCCCCTCCCTCGTCAGCCCAAAGAGCAATCAGGGTTCCCTGCCCTGTGGGAAGTCCAAGGACCACCCACCTCCATCCAGGTCTAGTAAGGTGAGCATCCACGAAACTGCCTAGGCTCCCACTAAACCAATAGGTGCAGTAGGATCAAAAACCCATTGCCATTGTTCTTGAGGTCTCAGTAGTCCTCATTGTCCACTATGTTCAGCGAGACCTGTTTTAACCCAGGCTTTTTCAGACCCAGGCCAGCTGGCCTTGGTGAGTTCCCGATAGAACATCCCCATTGTCTCAGTGTGTGGGTGCACCCCTCGCGGTCCTGAGTTCCTTGCTCGTGCTCTCTCTCCTTCTGCTCCTGATTTGGACCTTGAGATTTCAGGTCGGTGCTCCATTGTGGGTCCCATGAGTTTTCTTTGTGGTCCAACAGACTTGGGTCTCAGAAGCACACTGTAGAAGATCTATGGCCTCAGGACTTGGAGCTTGGCATGAAAAGACAGAGAGTGGCCTGCTGGACCTTTTGTCTCCTTGAGACATTGCTGTCCCTCCACCTCCCACCCTGGGAAAGGCCTTTACAGAGGCTGCAGGATTCCCTATTAAACAATCTGCAAGACCAGTGGGCCCAAGAACCAATACATCTCTGCTTTTCCCTTCACTTATTTATGGGCTGCAGAGGTGGACGAGTAGTTTAGGGGCCTGCGGCTCTTGCAGAGTGCTGGAGTTTATTTTCCAGAAGACACACTGGGTACTGGAGCTGCCTGTAACTCTGCTCTAGAGACTCTGATGCTCTCTTCTGGCTTCTGTGGGCCCCCACACATATGTGCATGTACACACCCACAATAAAATTCTTATATATTTTTAAAATTGTTTTTTGCTTGTATTTATTTATTTATTTATTTATTTATTTATTTATTTATTTATTTGAGACAGAGTCTCACTATGTAGCTCTCTCTGTCCTGGAACTCATTACGCAGACCAGGCTGGCCTTGAACTCACAGAGATCCACCTACCTTTGCCCCTCAAGTGCTAGACTTTGCGTGAACGCGTGCACGTGCGTTTATCTGTGAAGGTCAGAGGGCAACTTTAGCAGTGGCTTCTCACCTTCTTGTTGGAGGCATCCAGTGAGCTTCCTGGTGAGTCTATCTTCCTCTCCCATATTCCCATAGGAGTGTTGGGAATACAGATGCTGTGGGTTTTGGGGATTGACCTCACATTGTCAGCTGCCTTTCCCAACTGAGCTACCTCGCCAACCCTGCATTGGGCTACTTAAAATAAGGACCTCTTAAAGCAGTTTTGAAGGCCCCTGCTGTCACTCTGCATGACGATCAGATCAAGGTAACTGGTGAAGTTCTGGCCTCCTGCACTCAGTGGCGATGGTCCCTCCTCTGTCCCCGGGTAAGGATGCCAACAGTACTCTTTCATGCTTCTCACAGGCCTTGGCCCTGACGATTCTTTCCAACCGAAGCGTTTCCGCTCTCCTGATAAGTTGTTTTAATGTCGCTGCCACCAGACCCCTCAGGCCCACCAGCTGCTCTTTTCACAATCTAGGATTTCACAAGGTCGAAGCTTTTCTGTTGGGTACTGTCGCTTTGTGGCCTCTCCTTTCTTTTCATTGTTCATCTATTTCTGACTTTCCAGTGATACTACCTGCAGGCCACTCATAAAAACCATTAATGCTTTGAAATTCAGATTCCTGCCTTTCCTGCTCTAATATCATTTCCAGTCCCAGTATAATGTTGTAGACATCAACTCTAATCACATGATCTTTCTGTTGGTTTCTTTGTGGGTGCTGGAACTCTAATGCAGGCCTGGATTTATGCTGGCTAGGCAACCCCTTTGTCACTGAGCTGTGTTTTCTACTCCAAGTCAGTCATATATGTGTAAATATAGTGTATATTAGTTTGTGCGTATGTTCAGGTATGTGTGTGCGTGCATGTGTGTGCGAGTCTGTGTGTATGTGTATGTGTGTTTGTGTGTGTGTGTGCGCGTGTAGGCTGGAGGTTGATGTTAGGTGTTTCCACCAATAACTCATCACCTTAGTTTTTGAGACAGGGTCTCTCACTGAAGCTGTAACTTGCCAGTTTTGTTTAAGTGGCTGACCAGCACACTTTAGGGATCCTCCTGCCTCTGTCTCCCCATTGCTGGCATTGCAACACTGTGCCTGACTGTTTTTATGGGTTCTGGGGGACCCAGCACAGGTTCTCAAGCTTGTCTGGTGAGTACTTCAATGACTGATCTATTTCTGTAGGCCCTAATTAATTCTCAAAAAGAGTACGTGGCCCACCCTGCGAGCAGGCATGGCCTCTGCATTGCAACGGGCCAGATTGATTCATCTGAATAGAGAAAGAAGAAAAGAACGGAAGTAGAAAAGTGGAGAGGAAGACATGAGTAGATCTTTGGAGATTTGGAGTTCTAGACAGTTTGTGTTATAGAGCTGAAAACCTCCAAGATACCCTTGGAGTGTGAGATGTACTGAAAATGAGGCATGAGGAAGTCAGAGAAGCTACTTTGGTTATTGATAAGATGGTTTGGAATGATAAATTATCCTTTGAGAATTACTGGGAGTTATTTGATGTTCCATGATTAATTTTGGCTGACAGCATCCATTTTCCTAAGATCTAACTTGTAAATTCTGAATCATTCAAAGTTCCAACTTACATTTGGATTTAAATAATTATGACAAATGTCTACAGAGTCATTTCTTCTTAACCCAAGGGAAGTTCTACTTAGTAGAGAGAATGATAAGGCAACCTCAGGAGCATCTACAAAAGTGTAAGGTAGCCATAGAAGTGCCATGTTTCTAAAGCACAGAATTCTCTTGAGCAACACTGGCAGGGTGGTGGCCAGGGGACAGAGGTCACAGAAGAGTACAAGATCTCCCAACCAGGGTGGTGACCAGGCGACAGAGGTCACAGAAGGATAAAAGACCTCCCAACCCCACTCTCAGGAGGAACACAAAACAGCACGCTCTAGCCACAATCAGCTGCCTACCCATCCATCTGTGCTTTTGTCCATCCTTTTGTCCATGTGTCCATGTGTCCATCCATCGATCTATACATCCATGCATCCATCCCTCTGTCCATCCATCCATCCGTCCATCCATGCATCCATGCATCCATCCTTGTACCTACCACCCAACCAACGTATTGTGTACTTTCTATGTGCAATTCTAAGATGGAAATACAGTGAAGGGGAAAAGGTACTGCCATGCTTCCTGTCCTTGTGCAGTCAGGAGTTTACAGGATACAGATTTAATTAGTGTCTCCTTTTATTTAGAGCCTGTTTTACAGCTGGGTGGCCTCAGAGAAGGCCATGTAATATGATGGCTTACCACAGGGCTGACCTTTTTCTGTGTTACCAAGGTGCGTCTCTGTATCCAGAACAGCAAGGGAAGTGTTGATGACCATCAGGTAAGATCAGGGAGAGAGTGGAAGAAAGTTGCCAGCTGCTGCTATGGGAGATGCTTTCCAGAAACGCTTATTGGAAGGAAACCCAAAGACTTAGTCTTATCTCCACTATACTAACAATACAGAAATTACAAAGTTAAGATTTCTCTACCAGCCCTGCACCCTCACTTTCTCTTCTTGCCTATCCATTGCTAAAAAGTCTTTTTTCCCCCCGAGATGTTTAAGCATTTGGTGTCTGAGAAATTTTCTTTGTCCTAATAAAATAAAATAAAATATTCTTGCTGTCCCATGAGATCCAACTTTATCTGCATAATATTAGTTTTATGAATGTATATATTTTTTTAAAACTTTATTTAACTTTATTTCATGCACATTGGTATAATGATGTCAGATTCTCTTGAATTGGAGCTACAGACAGCTGCGAGCTGACATGTGGGTGCTGGGAATTGAACCCCGGTCCTCTGGAGGAGCAGTCAGTGCTCTTAACCACTGAACCATCTCACCAGCCCCTGAATGTATTTTTTTTTTGTGTGTGGCAGAACAAAAACTATTGTTCTTTCCAGTAAAGGAAAAAATCAACGAGAAGAGACTTAGCAAGCAGAAGTCTTGAAGATAAAACAGAAGTCATTGCTTGGGACATTAAAAGACAATGAATTGAGAAATGGAAAGGGGCCAACATTACATACTCTTAAATCTATTCTTTTGAGGCAGTATTTCCCAAACCTTCCAAATGCTGCAACTCTTTAATACAGGACCTCATGTTGTGGTGACCCCAACTGTAAAATTATTTTCATTGCTACTTTATAACTGTAATTTTGCTACTGCTTTGAATTGTAATATAAATAGCTGTGTTTTCTGATGGTCTCACGCGACCTCCACCAAAGGGTCATTAGACCCTAGAAGGGTCATGACCCACAGGTTGAGAACTAACATTTTCAGACATTTCTTGAATGGAAGTTCTTGGATAAGAAGTCTCCACCTTCTTAATTGACTTAGTTTTCCGGACATAGGATCACTTACTCCTTTTCTTGATGTTTCTAAGCAGAACTAAGGAAGAAAGAGGTGGATCTGTGAACAAGCATGGGCAGAAGTGTCCAGAGAGGTTTAAGCTATGGAGGCCCTAGTGGGACAATTGTACTTTTTCTTTACCTCCTATTATGTCAACTGTGTGCTTCTGACTGAAAATATCACTTTTCAGAAATGACGGTGCTGTGTGGGGGGTGATGTTGCAGGAAGTCCTGTGTAAAAAGTAAAAAGGCTTGGTTGTTGGAGCGATACCAGTGAGAGGAGGTGGGAACTTCCGCGGGGTGCGGGGATGCTCGGGTCACAGGGGGTGTGTGGGAGACTCTGCCCTTTCTCTGTCAGGTCACTCTCCGCTTTGTCAGAGTTGTTCTCCTCCACCACACGTTCCCGCCACGGATTTTTACCTCCTCGCAGGCCCAGAGAAACGTGGCTAGTTGACACAGACCGAAAACTCTGAAATGGTGACTCAAAACGAACTCCTTGCAAGTTGATTATTTCGGATGTTTTGTGGTAGCGAGAGAAACTAGCCGACACAGATAGGAAATACCAAATAAGAATTCTTCCACCAGCCGCGTGATGTGAATTTGTGCTGAGAATTCCCTCTTAGTGTTCATTCACTGTGTCATTGACCTTTTAAACTAATGGACTATTATCCACATCTTCTGTACATGAAAGGAGAAAATCTGAGTCTGTACAGTTAACGTAAGGTCGCATACTACGTGGCAAAGGGACTCAAAAATATGGCTTTCATTATAGATAATAATCATTCACTATCCCCCAAGTTTCTGACATTTGCTTGAGCCACAGATTGTGCCCACAGAGCTAAAGACAAAACCAAAGACAAAGATGTACATGTATCTTTTAAAACAAACCCTCAGGATTTAGAGTCTTATCCATTACCATGGCAACACAGAAAGCTAAAATGACTTCTGAAGCAGAAAGGGGTGAAGTCGGTGCTGGATCCTGGCCCCATGTCTCCACCCAGCACCCTGGCTTGTCTGCCCAAACATGTTCCAGATTAAGCATGCGACATTCCAAAAACCTTTCAGCTCACTTCAGGAATCACCGCCTGTGTCTCCTCCCAGTCTGGGACTCATGTTTGCTGGTTGTCATCTGATCCTAGCTCTCTGGTTGGTGTTCTCGGGCAGCTGTTTCCCAGCTCCTATAAAGCCAGTTTCCACAGTTACTAAGACCTCAAGGAGGGGAAAGGGGAAATGTAGACTTAGTTTACAAAATGCTCTTTCAAGTCAAAGCAAAACAGACAGCAGTGTTCTGTTGCCACTCTTGGCTAGGGATGAAGGTAAGGAAAGCCTTCTGCTTACTCTTTCGACCCTAGCTGTTTTTTCTGGATGAGAGGTGACGAAGATGAAGTCCAGGGAATCTTTCCTTATGGAACTGTGGTCCTGGCTGGAGACCAAGGCTTCTTATATAAGCTCTTTGCTGTCGTTGCT
Source organism: Alexandromys fortis (assembly GCF_014885135.2). Lineage (NCBI taxonomy): Eukaryota > Metazoa > Chordata > Mammalia > Rodentia > Cricetidae > Alexandromys > Alexandromys fortis. The sequence goes on along the minus strand of NW_026067905.1, from coordinate 7,379,150 downwards.
GTCTCTTACCATTCCAATTCACTAAGATAGAAATACTCCCCCCTTTGCTGGAGAAATCCATCACCCCAGAGAACGGAGTGAGCTGCAGAGATTGAAGAGGGGCTGATGACTAGACACACTTGGGAGTGGTAGAGGTGGTACACTTGGTGATGGGCAGCTGGAAGAAAATAATGACAGCACGTCTCACCGAGTGATGTAGAGACAGAGGGGACATGAATAAAGCCAGGGAGTGGAAGATCATCTTCTCACCCAACTGCTATACACAGAACTCATGTATATATACCCAGTATTCGGGAGACTGATCCTGATAGGAGGTAAAGTCCGGAACTGCATAGTTAGGCTGGGCCTAAACAAAACAACAAAACAGCCCTGGAGAACACAAGATGGAAGTAATAATAGTTCAAGTAATTGTTGAAATAGGAGCGGCGGGGCTGCGTCCCCAACACCCCGGCCGCTTGGCTAGCTCATGCCCGAAATAACAACACACAAACTGTGTTCATTTAAGAACTGCTTGGCCCATGAACTCTAGCCTCTTCTAGGCTAATTCTCACATATTAATTTAGCCCATTTCTAATGATGTTTGTAAGCACCCCAAGGTGCGCTTACTGGGAAGATTCTAGCCTCCGTCCATCATGGTGTCTCTGCTCCAGAGAGCAGAGCTGTCCGGTCTCTCCGGGAGCAGAGCAGAGTCTGACCTCACTTCCTCTTCCACCCAGCATCCTATTCTGTTTATTCCTCCCACCAATGCTTTAACCTATCAGGGCCAAGCAGTTTCTTTATTGCTCAGCCAATGAAATCAACAGATTGACATATGACACTCCCACATCAAGTAATGCTGGCCGAAAGCAGCTTCAAGAAATAGCCTTAGAAAGAAGAGCAACATTGGGATAGTGAGTGCCCTCTGGCTTCCCTCCATCTTGTTGCCTCCTCAATACTTCTGGTACCTCTGAAAACAGCTACCACATCAGCTGGACTGGACCCTGAGGGACAGGCTTCATAGTGAGCAAAACCTCATATGTGGTTTGGGAGATAAGAAAACCTGGATTTGGACCTGGATCCTGGCTCATCCATCTGCTTTCTATGCGACATTCAACATTATTCAAAATCTAGAGCCTCTTGCTTCTTAGGAATACAACTGGCACTCATAAAATGCGACTCTGAAGAATGTTGGCCAAATAAAGAGTTACCAGCTTAAAGCCTGTCTGTCATGAGATAGCATGGAACACACACACACACACACACACACACACACACACACACACACAAGCATTGCTAAAACAACAACAACAACAACAGAAATCCCACTTGCTCAACTCCATCAAGAGTCACCTCCCCTTTTGCCCCCACCTCTCCTTTAGTACTTGGGGAACAGACCACTGGGGATAAGCAAAACAGAGGAAAAAGTACAAAATATAGTTCTGGATCATGGAATCAGCAAGGTCTTGTGCAACAAGAAATGAAGTAGGTTCTGGAAAAGCCTGCTTTGTTCTGACACTGCCTCTGCATGGCCATGTGAGTCCCGAGCAAGTCATGTGTGTTTGTAAACAGAAGGTCGGGTTAGACCACTATAGTTTTGAGCTTCTACATTATTCAGTCTTGAAAGGATAAACAAGCTAGAGAGACAATTCTGTGAGCCAAGTCCTGAAGGAACACTCAGTTCTTAATGCAGTTTCTCAAGGTTCTTTATGGGCTGACTTCTATTTGAATGTCCACACCTCAGCCAGCAATTCAGTAGCAAGGTGGCCTGCCATTCAGATCTCTGCCTGCCTCTACATTCGCTCCACTGTTGACTTCTCAATGGACTGATAGGCTTGAAATCTGTGCTACAAGAAACACACTCTTTGCAGCCAGGCTTTGGTCCCTAAGAGAAAACCCTTCACACAGAAGAGATCCAAAACTCTATAATTTGTCTCCTTGGCTATATAGTCTAATTATTGCAAACTAAGAGGTGCAATGGAGTCCATAGAGGAAGCCAAGGGAAGGCTCATAGGAAACGCTATGAGGTTAATATTAAGAATGGTACACTACAGGGGCATGTGTGTGTGCCCTTGCTGATTGAACTGAGAAGTAAACAGGCCTTGCGAGAACAGTGTTTCCACATTGGATGTCTTGCTGATAGAACTCTGATGAGGATAATGCAGAGAAGTGGGTTTATGTTGACCTGTGGAGAATTGTTACAGCCCTGTCCTCTGGAGCTTGCGTGAGAATTCTATTACTGTTGTTAGGAGGGGCCACTAGTTAGTTTCCGACCACTCAGTCCCAAAATAATCACACAGATACTATATTATTTAAAACATTGCTTGGCCCATTAGCTCTAGCTTCATATTGGCTAACTCTTACATCTTAATTTAACCCATCTCTATTAATCTGTGCATCACCACAAGGTCATGGCCTACCAGCAAAGTTTCAGCATGTCTGTTTTCAGTGGAGGCTCCATGGCTTCTCTCTGACCCCTCCCTTCTTTCTCCCAGCATTCAGTATAGTTTTGCCCACCTACCTCTTATTCCCTGTGCAGGCCCAAGACAGTTTCTTTATTAACCAATGGTATTCACAGCATACTGAGGAAAATCCCACAACATATTATCATTGTTCATTTGAATTTGGCTGGCCTCCATTCTGACTCAGATTCTTCTAATTTATCATTCCTTGATTTTCCTGTTTTCTCTCTATCCCCCTTTATTTATTTCCTGGCATAATGAAATTTTGGAAGAAAATTATGTTTTGTTGAGTTATTGAAAGACAAGTAAGTATTTGCTGGTATTCTTTGGGTAGGAGATACATAAGTGGGAGGCCAGACAAGACCAAAGGGAAGGGAGGTAAATGAAACAGACACAATATGATTTCTTTATTTATGTGTTCTGTTTGGAGACAGCAAGAGAAGGGCTTGTGGAGCAGGTACGGCAAAGGGTCATGGTGGTGTGAATTAGAGTCTGACATGGATATTTATTGATTTTATTGTTCTATCAGACTGTGAGTTCCCTGAAGATAGCCTCTTGATTCTATTCATTTTTATTTATTTATTATTTATTTGTTATTTTTTTGAGACAAGACCTTGATATATAGCTCAAGCTGTTTTTAAACTCAGAATCCTCCCGCCTCAGCTTCCCAAGTGCTGGGATTGCTGATGTATACTACCATGACAAATCTTATTTATCTTAAAACACACGCACCCACACAGCAGCTCCCCATTGTTTTCTGAACTAAGAACTTACCACTAACTGTTCTCTATCATTATTTCCAATTCCTCCTTTTTATGAGTTTGTTTGCTTTTTGAGATAGGCTTTCTTGAAGACCAGGTTGACCTTGAACTTGATATGTAGCCAAAAGTGACCTTGAATTCTTGATCTTCCTGTCTCTGCTCCAAGAGCTGGGATTATTGGAATGTATCCACATGCGTAGGTTTCTTTATTTCTTTAATTAATTTTTTTTTTTTTGGCTTTTGAGACAGGGTTTCTCTGTAACTTTGGAGCCTGTTCTGGAACTAGCTCTTGTAGACCAGGCTGGCCTCAAACTCACAGAGATCCACCTGCCTCTGCCTCCCTAGTGCTGGAATTAAAAATGTATGCCGCCACTGACTGGCTTCTTTTAATATTTTTGTCTGGAAGAATGGAGGTGGCCATAGGAAGAACATGGTCATCTTGTTGTAGTGGGGGTAAAAGGAGACAATACATCTATAGAATGTTCCATGAAAGTAGCTATTATTATTTCTAACTAGTCATGTGTATTAGTCAGTTTTCTAATGCTGTGCTAAAACACTGTGACCAAGGCTACTTACAGAAGAAAGGGTTTACTTAAGGCTTACAGTGCCAGGGGGATTGGACTCCATCACCATCATAGTGGGGAGCATGGCAGCAGGCAGGCAAACATGGTGCTGGAGCAGCAGCTGAGTGTTCACATCTTGATCCACAAAGCAGAGAGCACATTGGGATGGGAATGGAAACCTCAAATCCCATCCTCAGAGACACACTTCCTCCAACAAGGTCCCATTGCTAGCCCTCCCAAGCGGGTTAACCAAGCTGTATTCGAACGCCAAGTATTCAAACACCTGGGGGCCAATGTGACTCAAATTCAAAAGCCAATGGGGACCATTATGCGACTCCAGGGACGTCCTGATTGTAGCATGTGAATGACGATTGTTCTGTTAACCATGGTAATGATTCAGTGAGATGAACCTTGTCAACTACTGAGAGCACGCACCATGATTAGTGCTTGTGAAACGCCAGCCCCCCCCCCTCCACTTATGCCCAGCTGTCTTCCCCACCCTTTCCTTTTACTGTTTCTCTTCCTGGAACACATCCTCCAGGCAGACTAAGCACTCACTGCGATGTTTCTGTGTTGGTTGTCTCACCTCTGCTCATTAAAAGGAATCATCCTCTTCCCCTGTTTCTCTGTCTCTGTGGCTACTTGTTTCCCTTTGCATTGCGTGTGTCTGGTGCCTGGAGAGAAGAAAGTATTGATCTCCCAGGACTGTAGTTATAGATGGTTCTGAGCTGCATATGGACCCTGGGAAAAGAACCTGGGTCACCTGCCAGAGCAGCCAGTGCCCTTAACCACTGAGCCATCTGCCACCCTGCAGGTGTCTTTAAAAATTAGCAGAAATGAGACCCGGTATGTAATTTTTTAATTTAAGCTTCCTCAGTATTTTGCTTTCTCTCTTTTAAAATCTCTTTCCTGGCATCGCTTTCTTTTTCCCTTATAAGCATTCTTTCTTTCTTTCTTTCTTTCTTTCTTTCTTTCTTTCTTTCTTTCTTTCTTTCTTTCTTTCTTTCTTTCTTTCTTTCTTATGTATACAACATTCCTTCCATGTATGCCTGCGTGCCAGAAGAGGGCACCAGATCTCATTATAGATGACTGTGAACCACCATGTGGTGGCAGGGAATTGAACTCAGGACCTCTGGAAGAGCCATCTCTCCAACCCCCATTATAAGCACTCTTGTGCTCTGTCTTGCCACCATGCTCATCCTGGGTCTTGGTGGTATAATCACCCTGTCCCCTTTCTCCTCTGCGTGCCCGGCTTTATCTCTGTGCTGACTCACGATGCAGGAATTTGTAGCCTCTGAAAAGACTGAATATATTTCTGCTTCCTGAGCCTGCATATTGAGTTAAATGCCTCTGGTGAGTTTTTGTACTAAACCCATAACATTTTCTGTAGCTCCTCATTGCAGAATATCAACACTGCCTGCTTTCATGACTGCATCCCACTGGATCTTAAGCTTCTCAAGTGAGGTCAGGAATTATGTTTGTTTCCTCTTTGTAGCCTATCTCTGATAGTTCTTCTAGCACACAGTAGGTATCTATCTGTGTTTCTTGAGTTAAGCCAATTTGCAAATTGAATATTCATTAAATACCACAAAACTTCAATAAACTTACCCTTAACATTACTGCAAGAGTGTCTTTTTTTTTTTTTTTTTTTTTTTTTTTTTTTTTTTTTAACACGGTCTCATTATGCATCCATGGCTGTTCTGGAACTCACTGTGTAACCTGGCTGGCTTAAAATTCACAGAGATCCACCTGCCTCTGCCTCCTGAGTGCAGGCATTAAAGGCGTGCGCCACCACACCAGGTTAGTCTCTTAACTTTAATTGAAGATATCCCTACCCTTTAGATAATTGACGTATACAATTAAGATCTCCTCCCTCCCTCCCTCCCTCCCTCCCTTCTGTTATTTTATATGTGGTATTTTGCCTGCAAGTACTACAATCTAGGTATCACATGCATGCAGTACCTGAAGAGGCCAGGAGAGGGCTTCAGATTTCCCTGAGACGGGCGTTACCAATGATTGTGAACTGCCAAATGGATGCTGGGAATTGAACCTGGATTCTCTGGAAGAGCAGTCAAACTAACCAGGCTGTTCCTGCCACCTCCTGCAGTTACTCTCCTTCTGTCAACAGGAAGACGGTGAGTTGGGCTTTTCACCATAGAAGGGGTGTGAGCCCAATACAAAACAAATTGTAAAGATCAGGGGTGGGGGCTGAGAAGTCCGTGTTAAGCTGCCAGTTTAGCTAAGGACAGAGTAGGTCCCCGGTTGTTCCAAGAACATTTTTATTATTTTACCGTTAGATTTATTTCTGGCAACAAAACATGAGACATTTAGACATCACTGTGGTATAGAGACCAGCCAGCATCTGCACCAGAGTTTCTTCTCATTCCCAGGATCCTGGCTCCAAAGCACATATCCTCAGCAGTCTCCAACTCTGGTCCTGACCCTGTGAGAAAGTTCACACGGCTTTGGCAGCTGGGATGAGGAGTGTTGAAGTTTGTTCCAACAAATACACCACAGATTCTTGGGAAAGGAAGAACATGGCAGGGTTTTCTTCTTTTCAGTTACTTAGTAAATGTGTGATTGAAAAAAAAAAAAGCACAAAACAAAACCCATACGTTCATAAAGAATGGAGGAACTTTGGGAGACCCATGCTTTCCTCTTTTAAATAACTCTCTGTAAGCTGCCTGTAGATAATGACTTTGTATTTTTCCTTTTTTCTTAAAAATTGTGCCTTGGTCCCTAGGAAGTTGACCAAGCCTAGGGGATGGCCTCCACAGGAGCACAGTATGCAGCATAAATTGAATAGGATGGCTTCTAAAAATAGAAGTCACAAAGTTGGGAATGAGGCTGGGAAGAAGAGGGGTGAAGAAGATCAAACTATACTGTAGGAAAGTCTCAAAAATTTAAAAAAAGTTAATATAATTTAGAAAATGTTCCTTGTTGCATAGATGGCCATGACCATGTTGCATAGATGAGAAGCTTGTTTGAGATAGATTATGGAAAGAGAGCAAAGGAAGAAAGAAAATCCCACCTAGTAAGTACGATTATTTGTATTAATATGGTGAATTTGAAGAGATTCACATTCTTCTCCCTCCCACATACTGAATTAAAGGTTTGTGCCATCATGCCCAGCTCAAAAATGTTAATCCATTTGTTTATGTGTGTGAATGTGTTCGTGTGTGTGTGTGTGTGTGTGTGTGCACCATAGCATGCATGTGGAGGCCGGAGGACACCTTGTGTGAGTTGGTTATGTCTTTCCACCATGTCAGTCCTATGCATGGGGGTGCAGCTCTCTTCTAGACTTTTCTTTCTGGCTGATAGTTTTTAGGCACTTTTGCTCAATCTTGTAAGAACATAATGGTAATTATACGGAAGAGATATAAGAACACTTTTATGTAATGTGGCCACAGGCCTCAGCATGAAGTTCCGGCGTGTGGCTGTCCTTGTGTTGAGCTCTGCTCTCCAGGTCCAGGGATCCTTACACTTTTATTCTAATTTTCAAATCATTCATTCATTCATTTCCTTATTTATTCTTCCTTAGTTACAAGTTTATTTTTTTTAGCATAAGAGCCATTTTCTGGAAATAGTACAATAAAGTTTTTCTTCCATTTTAACATAACATTCACTTTCACTCAGTTTTCTTTTTATTTATTTATTTATTTATTAAAGATTTCTGTCTCTTCCCCACCGCCGCCTCCCCTTTCCCTCCCCCTACCCCAATCAAGTCCCCCTCCCTCGTCAGCCCAAAGAGCAATCAGGGTTCCCTGCCCTGTGGGAAGTCCAAGGACCACCCACCTCCATCCAGGTCTAGTAAGGTGAGCATCCACGAAACTGCCTAGGCTCCCACGAAACCAATAGGTACAGTAGGATCAAAAACCCATTGCCATTGTTCTTGAGGTCTCAGTAGTCCTCATTGTCCACTATGTTCAGCGAGAC
>NW_026067905.1:7361899-7371235 GCF_014885135.2 Alexandromys fortis | reverse complement strand
ATGAAGGTTAATATTCAGGAGGATGCCTATATGATTTTCTTTGGGTTCTCCTTCTTATTTAGCTTCTCTAAGAACCCGAATTATAGGTTCAATGTCCTTTATTTATGGCTAGAAACCAAATATGAGTGAGTACATCCCATGTTCCTCTTTTTGGGTCTGGCTTACCTCACTCAGGATGGTGTTTTCTATTTCCATCCATTTGCCTGCAAACTTCACTCAGTTTTCAAAGCATCTAAGTTTTCGACCTTCCTACTATGTACAGCAGGTTTATGCACAGGCAGCCAAAATTCTGTTCTCGAACGGATTCTAGTAGAAGCGATAAAGACTAAGCAAACAAGATAAGAGAAAACTCCCAGAGAAGGAAAGGGAAAGGTGGAAAAACAACTTTGGAGAGCCTGCGCCCATGTCACGTGAGTTCCCGTTCCCGTCTTCACACTTGGACGCCCTGCAGGGTCAGGCCACCTCCATCTACCCTCAGCTGATACCATCATTGCACAGGGCTAAGCCAGTGAACGAGAGCGGGGCATCGCTTCCCAGGGGGAAACATGGCCAGGGCATTGTAAGAATGTATGATTATGAACTTTGATAAAATCAATGAAGGAAAAATACAGTTAAAAACAAGTCCACGTCAGAGGATCCAAATATAGTTTGAGGGGTCGGGGGCTGAAAGTAATTTAAAAAAGAAGAAGGTCAGTCCACAGTTTCAGTTATGAGGACGAGCGGAATGGGTAAACGGGCAGAGGCCCGGGAAGAGCAGAGTCTGGAAGGCCGAAGGAGCGGAGCCTAGCAGGTTGCAGGCAGAATGAGGCTTTGACAGTGACTGTCAATTAGGCAGGACTGGGTGAAAATATCAAGGCCCTGCTTTGAAAGGAAACTTTAAAGGAACTGCAAACCCCTGAGAGAGACAATCCTATTTCAGTTTCTGTACGTGGTTAGGCAGCTTTGTTGGAAATATATTAGAGAGAGAGGCAGAAATTAGTGACGACCATGGAGGGGCGGGAGGGGCTTGGGACAGGTGATGTTGGTCAGATGGGCGTCACGGTGCAGGGAGGAAGAGCGTGAGTGGCATTTATTCAGGAGGCCATGCTGACTCAGTGGGCATAGGAGGGAACGCCTGGCGTCAAGGACGGTGCCTTCAGTTCTGTATCCTACAGTAAGTGAGAATCCAGGGCAGCTCGGTTTCCAAGGAGACATGAAGATGGATGTAGTGAACTGAGATTGTTTTCTGATCGCTAGAGATATAAAAACCTAAGGCTCAAGGAGTGTGGAGGAAGAGGGGCAGAAAGGTTATGAGAGTCAGGGGACCCCGGATGCCTTCTGAGAGGTGGTGTCTTCTATTAAGAACAGGGAAGCTACACTCCTGAACTCTCAACAATATGGTTTCCTAAACGAGACATCCACAATGGCAACACCAGTTGATATGCCAGCGTCGGGAAAACCTCACTAGGTCCAGCTCCTAGATAAAGAGCTACAGACAGTTAGTGGCTACTAAGAGAGGGAGAATCAATCTCTAGGGATGAGACCCTTGATGGGTCATCCAACTCCAAGTGGCCAGGACTAAACATATATAAACACACACACACACACATGAACAACACTAAGTGAACTCAGCAGGGGACACATGGTCACGTGTGTGTATGTGCACACGCACACATCACACACAAACTTATAAGGCAACAGTAAAGAGATCACAGATTTGAGAGGTTGTGGTAGGCGAAGGTGGTGCTGGAGTCAGGGAGAGGGGAGGGTGGGAATGACGTAAATACTGTACTCATATATGAAGTTCTAAAAAATAAACTAAGTCATTGAGGTTCAGTGTTGGATCTGACCCAGAAATACAAACTTGGGGATTATTGGTTCATGCCAAACAACCACACACATCTATTTTCAACACGAGTGGATGTTTCCCTCTTCCTGAGTGGGTCCCCACTTGTTTGCTCCTGTAGAATCATCAAGTGTTTTTTCCCTACAATGGGTAAAATGATGACTCTCATGGATGACCGTCGCTTCTGTTTGCTCTTCTTGTTCCTTCATGAATAACAATAATAAAACCAGACAAAATATTGCAGAGTTTCAACAAAATTGAGTTAAATAGAGAGAAATTAAGACACATGAGTCCTTGCGGGGTGACACCCTTGTTTGGCAAACGCACACTGAAAACCCTGCTAGAGTGCTTTCTGAGGAACGACTTCTAATTGAGTCTGTGTTCCTATTTATGAAGACGAAAGAAAGTCCTTCCCAGCCTGGGGGCTGACCTCAACTACAAAGGTCAGTTTAGTGACTTGGCATGACTTCAGATCCAAAGTTTCAATCTATCTCTCGTGTTTGTGTGCTCATTGGCTAATGTAATTTGGCTAATATGGAGTGTTTTTTTCCCCAGGGGGCAATGTGGAAAGAACTGTATAATTTTGTAAAAGATTTTTGTCTTAAAAAAAAAAAAACCTCACATATCTTCCCTAATATTCTGCTTCGGGCAGATTAATGGCAAATCATATTTTCCATGCTCTTTCCGGAAACTAAGAACTTGACATGAACCCTGGCCAAAATAGCCTCGTGGAATCAGTGTGAACAATCTGTGCGGACCAGAACATTCAAACTGAAGGTGCTGTCCATGAAGGGGACAATAGGCGCAAGCCCAGTGACTGGTTCTCAGGTAGGGCGTGAGGCTGTAGATGGGAGTGTGGGCAGTCGGGAGTTGAGGCCAGCAGCTCACCACAAGGAGTTCAGGAAAGGAAACCCCTAAATGGGCTGCGAATACAGAGATGTCCTGCGTTTCTTCCCCCAGAGCCGGGCAGGTGTTGGGTGGCGTCTAAAGCCTCAGAGCCATTCAGGGCCTAGTCTCTGCTTCTCATCAATGCAGTCTTGTGAACCGTGTTCCTCTGCTCGCCCAGATCCTTCCTGTTTTCTGTGCACCCGCAGAGGTCCTATTTCTTAAGTGACTGCTGATAAGCTTTTTAATTGTCCTTAACACAATTTGGGTATAAATCTGTTTCCTCATCAAAATGCCAAAGCATTATGCTGTGTTTATTTCTGAAGGGGCATTTGAACGCCCTCATGATTCTTGAGCATGGTGCTCTTTCCCCAGTAATATCAGATACACTTAGTTAACTAGTTTTTAAAAATTCCCAGCCGTCTTTAGGAAATGAATAAATACCTAAACTAGTCACATTTTAAAATGTCATGCACCACATGGTTGTTTTCTGGGAGTCCACTTTAAGTTAGAAATCATACTTCCTTTATATTATTTTATATATTTTGTAGAGCTAATAACAGTAGTCACTAGCATTTAATTCGGTAGCTCTCAATCTGTGGGTCACGACCCCTTGGAGGGGTAGAATGACCCTTTCACTAGGGTTGCCTAAGACCAACGGAAAGCACAGATATTTACACTATGATTCATGACAGTAGAAAAATTACAGTTATGAAGTAGCAATGAAAATAGCCTTATGATTGAGGGGGGGGGCGGTCACCACAACATGAGGAACTGTACTAAAGGGTCACAGCATTAGGAAGGTTGAAAACCACTGAGGTGCTTATTATATTCCAGACACCTAGTTTATTTCTAATTTTCATGGAAAAATTTCTGGATAGAGATGTTGCTCATGCTTTAGACTTGGAAGGCTTAATCTGCTCCTAGGTAGACCCATGGAAGGCTAAGGCTGTGATCAGAACTCAGACCTGAATGCTCTTCACACTCCAGGGTACCTTAAGATTACTGCTGACTTCAATAATATATATTGTTGTTTATATAATCCACTGTTGTTTATATAATCCATAGTCTTCATCATGAAGGGCTTTATGGTCGTCTCAGGCTACAAGGAAGGAGAGCGGGACTGGGAGAGAGGGGGAGAAACACCCCGCTCCTTTTCACTTCCCAAGGGAAAGAAACAAAGCCTCAAGTCTTTGCCTTGTCTGTACTCGCGTTCTCTTCATCAGTCTTGGTTCTTCTCTTTGTTTGCAAACACTCATGTACAAATAATTTCTTATATTTCAACTCTCTCTCCCCCCTGATATGATTCTCATCATGACTGTTTGGTGGAAGCTGTTTACACACTTCGAAAGCCTACCTGCGACACGAGTTAAATTTCAAATGTTGATTTGCTCAGAGGGGCCTAGTTTGTTTGATCTTTCTGGGAAGTACAAAGGCACAGACGCACACGACTTAAAAATGTTTATTTTATTTTAAGTTGTGTGTTTGTGTCTGTGCCTGTGTGAATTAATGCACATGATTGTGAGTTCTCAAAGAAGCTGCAAGAAGTCCTCAGGTTCCCTGAAACTGGAGTTAGATGTTGGGAGCAGTGAGACCCCAGATCCTGAATTTCTTGTAATCCCCTGATCTGAGTGCCTACAGCTGCTCTGAGCAGGAGACCTTCAGGAGTTCTGAGCACGAGACCTTCAGGAGTTCTGAGCACGAGACCTTCAGGAGTTCCTGATGGCAGGAGAGTGGTTTCTGTTGGGTTTGGCTGGGGCGTGGCTATCTCTATATAATCTGCCCCTGAACACAATAAAGGGGGCATTCTTGGAGAATTCAAGGATGACCCATGTCGCTGTCTCTCTGTCTGTGTGTGTTTGTGTATTTTAACTTCCAGCCCCTTGCCCGAAGCTCGGGAACTGGGTGCCAGCGCACAGAGTGCAGACACGGGGGCACAGTGCGGCGGTAGTTAGAGGCCTTTGTGAGTTGAGAGACATGAGTGCTGGGTCCCTAATTAGCACACTTACCCACTGAACTATCTCTCCAGTTCCCACACACAGATTTTTGAAAAGTAACTTTTACAAATTTCCCTGAAATTACAAGTACATCGTTTCCTCTTCCCTTTCCTCTCCCATTCTTCCCATGTATTCCCATTCTTTCTCTTTAATCCTTGATACATTTGTCTATACAGACAAATGAAATAGAGATATACACATATGTACATATTTACTAACACATAAACACAGCATGCTTAGTCTGTATAACGTTACTCATATGTTTGTTTCAGGGCTGGTCATTTGGTACTGGGTAACCACTGGTGTGCTTCTCCCTAGGGGAGACTATTTCTGCCACTCTCAGCATTCCACGGTTGCCCACAGTCCTTTGTCTAAAGCTAAGGCTTTTTGGGCTTTACCCTCCTCTACATTAACATGTCTATTGGCATCGTTCTGTGGGTTATGTTTACACAGCCATGCTGGTGAGAATCCATGGCTGTACCTTCTGAAGTTTCCAGGAGACACAATCTCAAAGCAAGCTCCCTGTTTCTCTGACTCTTAGAAGTGGCCCTTTGCATAGTAATTTTTTTTTAAAGGAGAAAACCAATGGGTTTTACCAAATTCACTTTTGATGGTAACCGAACAAATTTTCTATGCTTGTGCATGTGTACATTGTGCATGTGTGCACATGTGCATGTGTGTGTGTATGTATGACTATGTGTGCCTTTGCATGGAGAGCCATACCAACAGGCCAGAAGGAGAGCCAAGACCAAAAAAGACAGTGCAAGACTCAGATAAAAACTCATCTTGTTCCCTGGAATTGAGGTGCCAACTTGTGTAAAAGGAAAACCAGAGGTCCTATGAAAGCTCAGGTAATTAGTTCTTAGTCAGCACTAAAGATCCTGAAGAACTAATTTTCTTTATTCTCAGCTTTGCCATTCCAGAGGGGTCTGGTGTTGAACATGACCGCTGGCAATGATCACATGTTGGAACCCCAGATCCTAAGAGTTTTGGGGAGCAGATTGGCAAAAGAGACCAAAAAGGAAGCCGGAGGAGGATGTTTATTGTAATAAAGACCCTGCCCTAACTTCCTGAACTGAAACCAGTCTAGACTTTTTTTTTCCATTTTACACAATGTCCAAAACAGAATAAATTTATTAAAACCAAATAAACTGGAGGCTGGGTTTTGGCATGGAAAGTCAGACAGGAATAGAGTCAGCTGCTGTGGAGTGCAGTCTACAGACTGATCTCTAAACCAGTGCTAGATTAAAGCTGCTTTGACCTTAAGTGAACTGAAATTGTTTTCATGACCAGAGGACAATGGAGAGATCGAACATCTGGCCTAGTCATAGGTCCATCTATTCAACTCTCCTTTCCCTTCAACTTTCAAAACTCAGAATGTTAGTATAAAACTTTATGGTCATGTTCTCATGACTTTTTTGTGTAGATGAAAATTGGAGAAATTGTCCACCCCTAAATTATCAGGGCCTTCAGATGGGAGATCCAGTTCTGTCTCCTCTGGGCTGGGAAAATCAGCCTAGGAGCAATTTCATATGCATGCATGGGGGTCTAGGGTCATGGAGCCCATCCTCTATGAACTGGTGCATCTGCAGATTATCCAGTTTCTCTCTCCTCATCCTGAATTGGTTTGAGGTATCTTCAGGATCCCTTCAGGACCTAGGCACCAAAGAGGGCATGTTCATGGAGTCTTAGTTCCTTGGAATTTCTGAGCCCAGGCCAAAGACAGCATGAATTTTTATATCTTGGAATATTTCCCATTCCCCATTTTCTTTTGTCCCCTATGTACACACGGGAAGAGGGAAGGGTCATTTAGCTCTATTTCACATGGAGGAAGAATGGGCCACAACAGTTGAAGCTGAGGCTAGTGGGAAAGATGGAACTCGAGCCCAGATCCCTCTTGCTTTAGTTTTCTTTATGACAAGTCATGCATTTCCCCAGTTCCCTCCATTAGAATGAGTTAAGAAAGCTGTTCAGTGAATAAACACAGAAAACAATGAATATTTTGTGGTCATTTTTGCAAAAGGCGCTTTAAATTAATGTGTCTTGACACCCTGGGTTTGAGGGAAGTGTAGCATGAGGCCGCAATGGCGATTTTAGCTGGACTCTGGTTAGGATTCGCACTGACTAGGAGCAAAGGACAGAGCCATTCTTTCTCAGACCTTTCTGTTCTGAAAAACACTGTACCCCAGAAGTCCACACAGAAGAATGGAACTAGAGCCTTACCTCACATAGAAGCAAAGGTCAACTCTTAACTGGATTAAAGGTGTAATGTAACACTACAAACTCCAATACTACGAGAAGAAAGCATATGGGAAATATGCTTTTAGGATGCTGACCTAAGCAAAGTTGTGTGTATATATACATAGAGAATATCAGCAAATCCTGACAAATGGGATGACGGTCAACAGTCAACTAAGACACTTTTGAGCATCAAAAGAGATGAAAGACTCAGGAGACAGTAGAGTCGGGAAAAATCGTCATGAATCACACATCTAACAAGGAGTTAGTATTCTGAATTTATAATGAATTCCAACAACTGAACAGCAAAAAAAAAAAAAATCAAATACTCTAAAAGTGGTTTTAAGGGCAGGCAAGATGGCCAGCTGCAAAGGGGCTTCCCCAGAAGCCTGGTGATTTGATCTTGGTGCCTGAAATTGACTGGAGAGAGAGAGAGAACAGATGCACAGAGCTGACCCTGACCTCCACGTGTGCAGTGGCACACACGTGTTCACACACACACACACACACACACACACACACACTTGCACACAAATAAATAAAAGTTTGGTTAATTTGGTTAGGCTTAAGAACGGGCTAGGTAATTCCCAAAAAAATTTAAGAAAGAAAGAAAAGAGAAAAGAATTACATGGCCAATGGATCTATGAAGAAATTCCCAACACCAGTCCTCAGGGAAATGCAGCTGGAACCTCAGGGTGCTACCTCCTCTTTCTGGTTAGAACAGCCAGAACGACTGCTATCCCGAGGCAGGATGGTGGTGGAAACGGAAGCTACTGTAGCCGGGTGGAAAATAAAGCGGAGTCTTTTGGGAAAGATGCAAACATCATAATTGTGTGTTCCGACAATCCCGTTCCTGTGTACAACCCCAAGGCAGCCCATGAATCAGCTCACCAAAGGGAAAACTGCGGTCTGGTGCTCACTGCAGGACAATAGGGAGGGCACTCTCAGCCTTAGTCCTCCGGTCAGTGGATCAGGAGGAAACGCAGCTGCCATGGTTGTGGAATTCTGTGCAGCTCCAAAATGCAACCTTGTGCCAGACAACATGAGTGCACCTGGAGGCCTTAAAGTTAAGTGAAACAAGTCAGACAGAGGAAGACAAGTCCCTCATGATGTCATGATTTCCCTCATCTGTGGGATCCAAAAATCGATTGGTTTCGTGGATGTTGAGAGCAAAGACAGGCCATTTAAAGGTCGTTGGCAGTGGTATAGTCTTCAATAGGAGCGAGGTGTTCTGGTTTCTGTGGCAAAAAAGATATTATATATTTTAAAATAGCTAGAACACAAGAGTTTGGCTGCACATACCAGAGCAAAACAATCAATGTTTAAGATGATGGGCGTGCTGATTATGCATCGATTCAGTTATTATTCTTTCTCTCCCCTCCTCTTTACATGTGTGTGTGAATCCAAACAGCAAACATATGTATAACTATACATATGTATAACTATTGTTAATGAGAACACTCAGTCTTTGACTTCTAATGTCCATCTTTCCGCGACAGACACAGAAGTCTAGAAATTCAGAGAGTCGAGTGGAGGAAAGAACTGCCGGAGAAGTAACTTTATTCTTAGGCAATTTCTCCGTTCCCTTGAAATACTTCCTTTTCAGACAACTGTGGACTTGACTCTAACATCAGAGGTTCAGTCTCCCTGCAGGCAAGAAAACCGGGATGTTTAATCATAAGGGTTTTGAATATCTTTTTTAAAGGGGTGCGCTCCTTTCAGGAACCCACTCAGGAATTTGCAGAGGAATATGAGAACTTGAGATTAATTCCACAGACCCACCAGTCTTTGCTGTGGTTTGGATTCCATTCTGTTTGGTGACTAAGATCTGTTGTTACTAACACACGCCCTTTCCCAAATGTTCCTCCTGGGAGCCTGTCTGATGGCTATCTGCACTTCCCATATACATTCCCCGGCTATGGAAGCACAAACATCGTTCAGTCCTAAGACCTCTCTCTCTCTGCTCAGAAGTTGGAAACATTGTGCTTAAACCAGACGTTTGGGAAGCTGTGCACGGAGTGGCTTAACTTTTTGGAAATGACTGCACTGAGAAACCAAGCTGTGATGAAAATCACCCAGTTCGGGGAGAGACAGCCTTCTCCTTGAGGCATCCCAGGAGAACTTGAGGGTTCTCTATTTCAGAAGTGCGAGGTAGAAGTGGAGCGTTGGAACCTGTTGACGTTCTCAAAAGATAGCTTTAGTAAATCAGCATTTTAGCACATGGTCTGGCTAGCTTAGTTCCCTCAAGATGGAGCCTTACTGACAGCCACCCTCTACCTCCCAGTTACCAGCTGGTAAGAGTGAGTAACAATTCCTGAACCCCCAACTCCCACTTTCATATATATATATATATATTTATATATTTATATTTATATAAAATTTCCGCCTCCT
>NW_026067905.1:7357525-7361751 GCF_014885135.2 Alexandromys fortis | reverse complement strand
GACTAGGTTCCCACAAAGCCAGTACATGCAGTACCCATTGCCATTGTCCTTGGCTTCTCAGTCAGCCCTCATTGTCAGCCATGTTCAGAGAATCTGGTTTCATCACTTGCTCATTCAGTCCCAGTCCAGCTGGCCTTGGTGAGCTCCCAATAGATCAGCCCCACTGTCTCAGTGGGTGGGTGCACCCCTCGCGGTCCTGACTTCCTTGCTCATGTTCTCCCTCCTTCTGCTCTTCATCTGGACCTTGGGAGCTCAGTCTAGTGCTCCAATGTGGGTCTCTGTCTCTATCTCCATCCATCGCCAAATGAAGTTTCTATGGTGATATGCAAAATATTCATCAGTATGGCTATAGGATAGGGCCAGTTCAGGCTCCCTCTCCTCAGCTGCCCAAGGCTCTAGCTGGGGACATCTCCATGGACACCTGGGAACACCTCTAGAGTCAAGTCTCTCACCAACCCTAAAATGGCTCCCTTAATTAAGATATATACTTCCCTAATCCCATATCCACCCTGCCTCCATCCCAACCATCCCATTCCCCCAAGCTCTCCCCATCCTCCCCTTCTCACTTTTCTCTCCCCATTTCTCCTTACCCCCATCCCACCCCACCCCCAACTTCCCAATTTTTGCCCGGCAATCTTGTCTACTTCCAATACCCAGGAGGATAACTATATGTTTTTCTTTGGGTTCACCTTCTTATTTAGCTTCCCTGACTCCTGCTTTCTAAATCAAGAACACCTCTGGTAGTTCTTGCAGTTCACAATCTTGTAAGTGCCTTACAGCAACCCCTCTGCCCTTTGCGCGGTAAATAGGATGACGACAGATCCGAGCAACTAGATAGCAAGAATCAGTGTCTCGTTTTCACTGTGGTGTGCTTGCCAACGTGTGGTAGAATGGAGGTGACATGTTGCTCAGGTAACCTCTTGGGGACCAATGTGATTCTACTGGCCATAGAAACCGCAGAAGCAGAGCCTTTTGCGTACTGTTCAGTGTGTACCTATTCCCTCTCATCCATCCATCCCTCTGGACTCTTCTCTGTGTTCAACCGTCTTCTCTCAACTTACCGGAAACTCTGCTCCATATAACTACCTGGAGCTGCTGTGAAGGCTATTAATTACTGTGCTTAAGAGATTTATAAAGCAAAAATGTCTCTAACCAAGTGAGTAAGCCCCACTTTCCCAAGGATGGATAACTTCCTAGCATGCTGGAGACTATTGTTCATTTAAGATAATGAGTCATGTGTTTTCACTTCTGTAAATAAGGTTGGTTGCCCCAACTATACAGGACGTGCTCGAACACATGTATGTAGGAAGTACGTCAGGATGTATGTTTTCCCCCATTGGATGAAGGTGGGATGTACACAGCCTTATGGGTTTGGCCTATATAAGCACCCAACTAATATACCTTTCAGCCATTCTCTGGGAGTCCCGGGTATGGACCTGGCCAGTGTCCATATTTAATAAAGCTTGCTTCAAATTTGGCTCGAAAATTGTGGCCGTGGTCTTATTCCACCCCCCGGGGGGATTATCACTACATCCAAGGGAGAGGAGGTGGAGAGAAGCAGAAACAGAGGCTGTTGAGTTTTAGGAGGAAGGAGGAAAGAATGGGCCACTGGTTGGGTAGCCGTTTGCAGGAAGGCTGACATCCGAGAAGGCCAGGAGCAAGAAGTGGATTCAGGAAGTTGTTCTTGGAAACTCTTGATACCCAGAGAAAGGCTATTTAACAAATTGTAAAAGACATTAAAATATTTAGCTGGTGTAAATTAGCAGATGATCAACAAGAGAAGGGAGTGAAGCCAAGAAGATGCTGCCTGGGATTTCATCTGCTCTCTCTATCCTTGCCTTGCGGTAGCTGGTCAACTAAGGCTTGACGGAAGACTGAGTGCACACTCCCGTTCTGCCGTTAGAAGTTTGTTCTAGTCCTTTTCTATTTATTTGTTTGCTTTTGGGGACACAGTCTCATGGTGTCTCCTGGATCCTACACTGGTCTGGAACTCCTTAGACAGATGTGGATGATCTTGAACTTCTGAATCTTCTGCCCCTACCTCCTGAGTGTAGAGGTTACAAGGGTGAGCCACTGTGCCTGGTTTATGTGGTGCTGGTGATCAGACCCAGGGTTAAAGACATTTCATTCACAGTGGTGTGGACTGTACCGGTTAAGGTACATCCACAGCCCTCCTCCAGTCTTTCTGTGATGATAACAAAGACATGTTTTCTTTCTCCTACTATCAATGAGGTACTCTATATTCTTCTCAAAAATACTAAATAAAATCATCCTGTGTTCATGAGTTACAGAGCATCTACCTGTGATGATCAGTATTGGGGTAATAAGGCGTGGGTCCCATTTTCCAACTTTGGGCAGTTCATAAGACATCATAGCATCAAGGACCCATGGGACAGTCTAAGACGTTATTGTGTTTTCCTTCTGTCCAGCTCTACTTCCATTTCAGTACAACTCCCAAGAGCGTCCCCAGCAAACTTCCTGCAAGGGAATTTAGTCTCTTAACCTTCTCCCTGGGCAACATGAGTTGTAGTTCAACCTGTTTATTATTTTTAAAATTCTTACTTCACCACAGCTTGAATTATGTCAAATATGTTCTTGCTTCTCTTCCTTGAACCCAGGCTAGCACTAGGCTGCTATATCCGGACCACTGGGTCTAATGTAGAAGCTGAATCCTGTCATGAAGACTTGAGTAATTATTTGGAGAGTTAAATATTAACATTCAGTTTCTATTTTTTTTTTTATCCTACAGAAGTAACCTGACCCTGCCTAGCTCTTCTCTCACCCACACCTTCCTGCCATGACTCAGCCTTTTCATGGTCATGTTCATAATAATGCTGAACTCTGGTTCCACAATAGGAAATGGTGAAGAGGGATAAATCTTTCATATTTGTAGATATGCTTTTAAAATTCACTTATTTCTTTGATTTTTTCCTATGGTTCTTTTTCTTCAGGTGTTCAGTTCCCCAAAGACTCTGGAGCTTAGTCCCAACCTTCTCATGTTCTCCACGCTTCCATCTCTCCAGGCAAAGCCTATTCAGTTAGGAACCATGGGTCAGGCCCATCCCATTTCCTGTTTTATTTTTTTCTTAAAGGACCTGGTATTTTTAGAAAGCTGAAATAAACAGGGTTGGCTCCAAATTCAGTTGTGAAATATGATGTGTCTGTAGGGGAGCCTTTTCCCTTTTCTGGTAGATTTTTCATTGCAGCTCCTCCTCTATCCCTGCAGACTCCTGGGCCGTAGCCCACTTCCTGTGACTTGCTTCCCATAGCAAAACTCTTCTCCTTTCCGGTTTCTCTGCTCTGGGCTCACACACAGCTGATGGATTCTATGTTCTACTACAACAGAAAGTTCTCCGCTCAGGGGCTCTTCATCCAAGGTCGAGCTTACTCCTCTCCTTCAGGAGGCAGTCCTGCTTGGTACCTTCATAGTTAATAAGTATCAAAGTGAATGATAGAGTGCATGAATGAATGATGCTTTCCCAGACTGCATTACACCCATTCTACCCTTTATCTACCCCAAACATCTGTATTGATGCAGATTTAATGAGCACAGTCTTCCTTTGAGGCACGACCTCATGTGGTGAGCTGGGAAAAAGCTCCATGACAAATGCATGATGGGATAGTTTATAAATATGATGCTTTGATTTCTGAGACATCACTGGCCTAGAAAATCTGCCCTTAGGAACCTTAGTAGGCAGAGAGCCCAAGAGCAATGAGATCTAAATTCAACCTGATTGAGATGGCCTCATCTGAGCATAGGAGAATATATAATAATTCTACTGAGCCCTTTCTTTTTTAATTAATTAATTTACTTATTAAAGATTTCTGCCTCCTCCCCGCCACTGCCTTCCATTTCCCTCCCCCTCCCCCGATCAAGTCCCCCTCCCTCGTCAGCCCAAAGAGCAATCAGGGTTCTCTGACCTGTGGGAAGTCCAAGGATCACCCACCTCCATCCAGGTCTAGTAAGGTGAGCATCCAAACTGCCTAGGCTCCCCCAAAGCCAGTAGGTGCAGTAGGATAAAAAACCCATTGCCATTGTTCTTGAGTTCTCAGTAGTCCTCATTGTCCACTATGTTCAGCAAGTCCGGTTTTATCCTATGCTTTTTCAGACCCAGGCCAGCTGGCCTTGATGAGTTCCCGATAGAACATCCCCATTGTCTCAATGTGTGGGTGCACCCCTCACGGTCCTGAGTTCCTTGCTCGTGCTCTCTCTCCTTCTGCTCCTG
>NW_026067905.1:7310275-7356797 GCF_014885135.2 Alexandromys fortis | reverse complement strand
TTGCATTTCCCTGATCGCTAAGGAAGTTGAGCATGACCTTAAGTGTCTTTTGGCCATTTGAACTTCTTCTGTTGAGAGATCTCTGTTCAGCTCAGTGCCCCATTTTATAATTGGGTTGATTAGCCTTTTATGGTCTAGTTTCTTGAGTTCTTTATATATTTTGGAGATCAGACCTTTGTCAGTTGCGGGGTTGGTGAAGATCTTCTCCCAGGCAGTGGGTTTACCTTTTTGTCTTAGTGACAGTGTCCTTTGCTTTATGGAAGCTTCTCAGTCTTAGGAGGTCCCATTTATTCAACGAGGCCCTTAATGTCTGTGCTGCTGGGGTTATACGTAGGAAGTGGTCTCCTGTGCCCATGTGTTGTAGAGTATACTAAGCCCTTTCTAATGTCCTCCGGTTGTACTGTGCTCTTATCTTTGGGAGAGTGTGGTGACTATCCTTGGTTGTCAACTTGACTACATCAGGAAATGGAAGGCACACTTGTAGAGATTTCTTGCTTGAATTGCTTCTAGTCTGACCTTTGAGGTAGGAAGTCACACACTTATGATCTAGATATCAAGTAGGGAAGGCACACGTCTGTCTTTAACTTGAATCTTGAAGTGGAGAGACTCACCTTTAATCTGGGCCACACTTGCTGGAATTATATAGGGACATGGAGGAAAGACTTGTTCTTTGACTGCTGGCTCTTGGCCTGGCTTGTGGTGACACTTTGTTTGTGTTGTAACAAACGAAGCTTTCCTGAAGATCAGAGAGTGGAGTCAGCTACATTAGATAGCCTTAGAGACCAGGCAGTGGTGACTGACACCTTTAATCCCAGCACTTGGGATCACATGCCTTTAATCCCAGCACTGGGGAGGTGGAGACAAGAGGGGATATGGCTGGGTAGAGAGAGGAATGTAAGGTAGAAGGAGACAGGGGATCAGGGCATCCAGTCTAAGGATTTTCAGGAACAGGATTGCCCCTTTAGTCTGAGGATTCAGTAGAGGTAAGACCTAGTGACTAGCTGTTCTGTTTCTCTAATCTTTCAGGATTACCCCCTATATCTGACTCTGGGTTTTTATTATTAAGACAAGACCATTTCTTAACTGGCATTAGGGCTTACTTCTTCAGGATTCCAGTGTCTACTGAAGAACAGCTTTGTGGACTGAGCAACTTCTAGACTTGTGGACTTATCATTCACAGCCTGCCACTATTGGATTAGTTAGTCCATAGCCTGTAAGTGATTCTAGTACACTCCCTTTCTACAGAGAGATTCATTCTGGAGGCTCTGATCTGCTAGAGAGCCATGACTAACACGGAGTTACCTGTGGATTCCAGGGCTGCTGCGGTTGAACTCATGCACCTACCAAAACTGTTATTTTGGTTTTGAAAGTACCATGTTTGGTAAAACCATTTCTTTTCCTCTTGATCCTAGAAATATCTCCTCAG
Source organism: Alexandromys fortis (assembly GCF_014885135.2). Taxonomy (NCBI): domain Eukaryota; kingdom Metazoa; phylum Chordata; class Mammalia; order Rodentia; family Cricetidae; genus Alexandromys; species Alexandromys fortis. The sequence continues at coordinate 7,355,371 of NW_026067905.1, read as the reverse complement.
TTTTCAAGGAATTCCACAATAATGTGCTTGAGATTGGCCTAAGTTTTCCTTCAACTTGTGAGGTCTCTCTCCTAACACCAGAGAGTCAGAGGTACTTAGCTGCTGGGCAGGTGTCCTGCCCTCCTTGAGAGAGAAGCTCTTGCCTTTGATTCAACAGATCAGCTCCTACCTAAGTCTCTGTGCTTATCTGAGGACATGGATGGCTCCTGGGATCATGGAATCCAAGGGAACCATGGCTGGCTAGTTCCTAGACATATCAAACAAATCACCTGCTGTTCATGTTTCAGACACAAACTAACTCATATAGAGTCCTTACCTTGCCTTCCTTCCTGATGGGATCTTATGCTCTAACTACTGTCCTGTTGTCCTACTCACCCCAGAGCCAAGGTCTAGGCAACTAAGGACAGTGCCTATACCCGGGATCCTGGGCATACTCTTCATCTAGCTTCTTACCCTCCCCCTTCCTAGCCAATTTTCCTCATGGAAACCACAGTGAAGGCTTTGCCCACACAGCCCTGTTGCTCAAGTTACCACCTAAATGCTGGAAGTGCTTCCCTTGTATACCCAAGTCATCTCCAAAATTTTCTACCTGGAAGTCTCATTAATTTAAGAAATTTAAGGAATTCAGTAAGGGAGGCCTCTCTGCTTCCATAAGTGTGACAATTGGAGAAATGATGTAATGTAGAGAAGAAATATGGTGTCAAGGGTTTTAGACTTTTCCTTGATGTGTTTCTGATGTAGGAGGTCCTTTTGTCTATGTGTTGCTTTTGTTGGTTAATGAATAAAGAATCTGCCTTGGCCTGTGATAGGGTAGAGTAGAGCTAGGTGGGCAAAACTAAACTAAGTGCTGGGAGAAAGAAGGCAGAGTTGAAGAGACGCCATGTAGCTGCCAGAGGGGAAAGACGCGAGTTGCCAGCTGGAACCTTGACAGTAGGTCATGAACCTCATGGTAAAATATAAAATAATGGAAATGGGTTAATTCTATATGTAAGAGCTAGAGAGAAATATGCTTAAGCTATTGGCCAAACAGTATGGCAAATAATATAGTTCCTGAGTGATTATTTCAGGTCTAAGCAGCTAGGAACAAACGAGCAGCTTCCCATAACATGTGTCATTACCCTGGAATCTCAAAACACCCTTTGTAAACTACTTTATTATCTTCAACAAACTTTAAACTAACCTTCAGAAACAACAACAACAACAACAACAACAAATGGTTCTCCAAAAGTCCAGAAAGAAGTCAAATCCAAACTTTCCTATTATGCTTTGTTCTTCCAGCGTGTATGGCCCCATCATCGTCCTCTAAATCTGCCAATATCTTCCTAGTTCCAAGGGGTAATATAGCACATTTCGTGCCTCAAAGAAGGGGTGGATTTTACCAATGAGAGCTAATGAATGAATTCATGGCACAAAACATCTGAGATGCTTCTAGAAACCTCGCCAAGAGCGCCATCTCAGGGAATGAATATAGAGTCTTGGGAAATGGTTAAGCAAAGACAAGGAAGCATCTAGAAGTGGCAGAAGTTATAGTAGGCCCCAGCTCTTCCTTTGCCAACTCTGGTTTCACACACCTCTAATCCCAGCACTGGGAGGCAGGAAAGTCTAGAGTTTAAGACCAACTGGTTACACAGGGAGGAAACACAAAGGCCTCAAATAGACACAGAAATAACCCAAATCTCTTCTCTCAAGGAATTTCATTCTCTGGTCTTGAGACCTCAAAGTTACAAAGAGCAGGATTAGCACTGACGAAGATATGGAGAATTCCTGGCAGTTCTGAAGAGCCTCGAGCTGATAAAAATAATTTGCTTTAACACCACAAATACACAAGCATGAGCATATGAAATAACATCTAACAAAACTGCAACAAAAAATGTCATCAACCAGCAAAACAAGCTGCCGTTTTGTTATTACTTATGGAGTCTGTGTTGGCTATCAGCGTGTGAGGAAGGGTATGTTAGGATAAAATGATAAAATCAGCCCATTATTAAATATAATTTTGGAGCTTTAGTAAGGTTTGAAGTACTACTATTTTAAGCAAGAAATAGAGAAAATTGAGGAAAGGGGAAGAAGGAAGATGATTAAGTGACAAATACGTTAGAAATGAAAATGATAACAGGTTGGGTTGTATGGAGGACAGGAGACCATGTGAATGGGCTTAAAAGTAACCAGGAGATGGCTGGAGAGTGTGACTAAGTGGTAGAGCACTCATCCAGCATGCCCAAGGCCCCAAGTTCAATTCCTAATAGCACACAAACAAACAAACAAACAAACAAACAAACAAACAAAAAAACACGTGGAGTTGAAGGTGCCCTTAGGGTTCTCAACTCTATTGAGAGTGTAGAAAGACTCTTTCACAAGGGTGACATATCAGATATCCTGAGATCAGATATTTACATTATGATTCATAGCAATAGCAAGATTACATTTATGAAGTAGCAATGAAGCTAATTTTATGGTTGAGGGTAGCTACAACGTGAGAAATTGTATTAAAGGGTCACAGCGTTTGGAAGTTTGAGAATCACTGCCTTAGGGGATGGTGCCAAGGTAGCCTTAGAAATTTCAGAGTTGTAAGAAAAGACATCCCTAGAGGTGGGAAACGTCACTCAGCAGGGGATCATCCATTAGAAAGAATTCCTGAATGGAAATGTCAAAATGTCGGAAGCATTCTAAGATGGGCCTCTTGTGCTTCTTTGTGTGGTCCTTGGACAGACCCAGTGACTCCTCAGGCTCCTGGTTCCTGTGTAACTGCAAGACTGGCTTTCACAGTCTTCTTTCCAGCTACCGACCACGCCCAGGGGCCATGGGGTTAGCCCACAGAAAGGAACAAGCAACCCTTTCACTTCTTGTCCCTCACTTGAAGCCGTCCTCCTGTTCAGCTGTGAGTTTTTCAGCTCCCTAGTACTTAGGCACTTTTCTTTAGAGCCAAGGCCCGGAGCAGGCGGGAGGGCTGCAACAATGTAGCATCTGTGTGTTGACAGTAACAGCCTGTGGGCCAGCGACCCACTGTCACACACCCCTGTATCCCCATCCCCGGTGTGCTGGACCGCACACCTTCCTGCCAGGAACCATGGTTAGCCCCAATATGCTTTGGCGCCAAATGCCCCCGCCCCCTTCTGTCTCTTCCTAACCTTTTACCTAATTGACGCCCTGGTTCTCTTGCCACATTTGTATAAATCCTCACGCAGGATGGTCGGGTCCCACCACGCACCCCACCCACACAGGGAACAACACATCAGTGGGTCGTGACCTAAAGGGAAACAGAGCCCTGGAGGGCGGGGCATGCACCGCTGAGCTGGGCAGCTGGGTTCCCTCCAAAGGGTGTGGCTTTGGAGAGATGTTACTCTTCTTTTAACAGTGTTGGATTTTATTTATTTCATGGGTTGTTGATTATCACTGGGAGCTGCAATCACAAAATGAATGTAGCTTATAGCATGCTGTTTCAGATGTGTTCAGAAACTTGGAGACATCATTTAACTTTTGGAGGGGGGAAAAAAAAACCAAACATGTTTTTGTTCTTGGCTCCAAGTCAGAGAAGGATATGTGCTTATGAGGAGGGTGAGGTTTCTATCCTTGGATGACCCCAAAGGGATAGGAACTGCTGTGCAAGCCATGTGCAGGGTACCAAGTCAATGTCAGTGATACACCAGAAGAGCCTCTCTCTAGGAACGCTTCTCCTTCAGGGAGATGCCAAGTTCCTGAAGCCCCTCTCTCCTCAGAACTCACTCACAGAGGGAAACTAGGCTGTGGGAAGGAGAGGATGGGAAGTTGAAAACAAAAGAGACAAGAAAAGGAGACGTTCAGACACAAAAGAAGCATGGCGGACCTCCCGCCCCTTGTTAGAACACCTGCGTTAGCTGTTGAGAGGTTAGATTTGGCGCCCCGTTTTATTCAACACAGGATAGACACGTGATCGCAGTGAGCAGAGGGACCAGGGAGCACTCAGAGCTCCTCCTTCCTGGCATCTTCTTCAGCTGTGTGATTTCTCTGAAAAACACAGTGATGCTGAACTTAGAGTGCAGACTTAATTACTCCTGAAAAACCTTAACTCCAGCTTCATTTTGAACTGCTAAGCTCTTCTGTTGTTGATACGGCTTTTGTTTTGTTTTTGTTTTGAAGAGGTCTCACTACGCAGCTCTGGCTGGACTTAAACTTATTACGTGCCCCAAACTAGTAGCTTCACACCGTGGCAGTCCACCTGCCTAAGGCACCAAGGTACCATTAGTGAATGGAGCATGGGTTTAAGTTATTTCCCATCGGTCCTTGAATAGAAAATGGAGCAATCCCAAACTGAGTTTGCTTACACAAGCCCTTTGCAAGTGATGGTCTCTGGCTAACACCGTCCCATTAACTATCTTCTCAAAGCCGCCCTGCTCGGAAATGAAATTCACCCCGAGGAGGGCGCCCAGTGCTTCATCTCACAGCTGCACTCACCAGCAGTGTTCCCTTTAAGAAGCCGTCACAGAAGTCCCGGACTTTCTCCACTGTAACTTCTGTGATGGGCAGTGTGTCCCACTTGTCATTCTCGGTTTCATAAATGGCCAGAGCGGGCAGCTGAGACTCCTTTAGTTGGAAGTAGGATATCACCTTTCCATTCTCCCTTTTGCCGCTGTCTACCAGAACGAAGAGAACCTGTAGGTAGGGAGACATTCAAGAAAAAGGTCCTGCTGACAGCCAGGGGACAACGAGACACTAGTAATGGCTGTCACTACACAGACTGAACTTACGGTTTGCATAATATGATTTTAGTCTAAGTTAAAGCCTGGCATGATGGAGCACACTTGAGATTCTAGCACTTGAGAGGTGCTGTGGGAAAATGGTCTGTATCCTGTCACTTGTATTTTAATAAAATGCTGATTGGCCAGTAGCCAGGCAGGAAGTAGAGGTGGGGTGACCAGGAAGGAAGTAGAGGCGGGGCAACCAGAACAGGAGAATTCTGGGAAGAGGAAAGAGTCAGTCTTCAGTCGTCATCCAGACAAATAGGAAGTAAGATGTGACTGCCTCACCAAAAGAGGTACCAAGCCACGTGATTAACACAGACAAGAATTATGGGCTAATATAAGTTATAAGAGTTAGTAAGAAGCCTGAGCTAATAGGCCAACCAGCTCATAATTAATGTAGGCCTCTGTGTATTGATTTGGGACTGAACAGTTGCAGGATCAGGAAGGACAGGAACATCAGTCAACAGAGAGGCAGAGGTAGAAGGACTAGGAGTTCAAAGTCACATTTAATTATAACAAGTCAGCAAGTTTGAGGTTAGTCTTGGCTATATAAGATCCACCCCACCCTTTCTCATATAAACACATTTTGATTAAAATGAAATGATTTTGAAATTTATTTTTGTTGTTTTGGTATTTTATTCAAATTTAACTTTAATTAAATTTATCCTTTAGTTGAATTTAACTACAAGAATTTTGGCCAGCTGTGGTGGCTGGTAGGATTTGCTGAAGAAGGAGGAGAATGCAGGAGGATCGTGAGTTCAAGGCCAGCCTGGGCTACACATTTTTGGCTGAACATGGTGGCTCGTGCCTTTAATCCCAGCACTTGAGAGGTAGAAACAGATGGTTTTCTGTGAGTTTGAGGCTAGCCTGGTCCACAAAGCCAGTTTCAGGACAGCCAGGGCTGTACAGAGAAACCCCCATCTAGAGAAACCAACCAAACCAAACTAAAACCAAACCAAAACAAATAAACAGAAAACAAAGACATAAAAAATTGGAATTTGGGATTGAAGAGATGCCTCAGAGGTTAAGAATACACCAGGTAGTTGACAACCCCTTGTAACTCTAGCTTCAGGAGATCCAACCTCTCTTACAGTCTTTCTGGGCATCTTTACTACCCCCCCCCCAATTAAAAATAAAAACAATTTTTAAAAAAGACTTCTGTCTTTGAAGATTGATGACTCCCTAAGCAAGAAAGTCTAGTGTGGTGTTTGAAGGCAGAGGATGGGGTTGAGTTTGCTTCTGTCTTCCTAGCTTTTTTTTTGCAACTTAGTTTCTCTGAGACTCAGTTTTCATATTTGTAAAATGTACTGGTGGGGGCAGAGATGCCTGAAGTAATTGTGGCACATAGTACGCCTTTGGTAAATGTTATTTTCTAGACATATTCTAAGAACCCCCACTCCAGCGGCTCCCCAGAGTCATGGATAGTGCTCTTCCTTGCTATATGTGCACACTTTGAATATAATAGTTAATAACAAAACCAAACCATCGTAATAACACGTGGCAGTGAAAGCCCTGTTAGCACATGGGTTGCTTGCTTCTGGAATTCTCCATTTACTACTCTGAGCCCACGGTTGACTGGGTAACTGAAATGCAGAGAAGGAAACCCCAGATGAGCAGGGGAGCTGAGTGGAGGGGTGGTTACTAAGCTACGTCTAGGCAAGGTGGAAATCCTTGTGCTCTTCTGAGCAGAGGATTGTCTGTATTCAGGAGCACCCAGTGCTCCCCACACCAGGGGACCAGTGCTCCCCAAGACAGCTTATGTGATGGCTCTCTTTAGAAAGACCTCTAGTTGGGGTCTGGGATGCAGGGGTAGATGAGGGTGGTGGTTTCAGAGAAATGCACCCAGGAGCGGGGAAGGAGAGAAAGGATCGTGGTCACTTGAGGTAGGCTCCAGGTGCTGTGAAGGTACTCACGTGAGAAGTGGTTTCGGCTCTCCGTCCTGGCCTTCAGAGGTTATCATGAGGAAACAGATGCCGACTAGGCGATGTGGTTTCTGCGTATTTATACTTACTGTCTCCCACAATGACAATATAAAGTTTCTTTAATTTCCAAAATCTTCACTTCTTGCCTCCCACTCCTTGATTCATATCCTTAAAATCACACAATTTTTCTTCTCCCCAGCCCCATCTTCCTGTGGTGGTGACCTTTCCCAACTCACCTTTCCCTGGAAAAGCTTAGCTGCCTTCCGGTATGTCTGCATGCTGTCTTCATACTCTGCGGAAGCCTTGTTCATTATCAGGAGCAGATGGGTCCGAACCATGGCGTTAAATAAGCCAGCTGCAATCTGGGAAATTAAAATGTGTTTTAGAAGAAGGATACAAAGAGGAACAAAGAAGGAGGAAAAGTGGGAGGGAGGGAAGGAGGGAGGGAGGGAGGGAGGGAGGGAGGGAGGGAGGGAGAGGCAGAGACACAGAGGGACAGAGACAAAGAGATATAGAGATAGATATAGAGATACAGAGACTCAGAGATACAAAGAGAAATACAGAGAGACAGAGATACAAAGAGGCGGAGAGAGAGACACAGATGGACAGAGACACAAAGATATATGGAGAGATACAGAAAGACAGAGGGACAGAGATACAGAGAGGCAGAGGGAGGGACAGATACATAGATATGCCAATGCAGTGAACAGAATAATATAAATGCAAATAACCTCTAAGATGGCTCTTAAAAGTTTGACCCCCTGAATGTGGTAAAAATGCATTTATACATGTATAGAATTATCAAATAATAAATAAAAATATTTTTAACAAGTAAAATCACCAGGCTATTGGAGAGATGGCTCAGGGGTTAAGAGCACACCAATCCTTGTTGTAGAGGACATTGGCTTGGTTTCCAGCATCCGTATGGTGCCTGTTGACAGCTGCCTGTAACTCCGGCTCCAGGGGATCTGATACCCTCTTCTGGCATCCTCTGGCTCATGCACACATGTGGTACACATATATTTACTCAGGCATATATGCATATATATAAAATAAATATCTTTTTTTAAAAAAGTACAATTTTCTTGGAGCTGGAGAGACAGTTTAGGGGTTGAGGTCATGTACTATCCTTGCACAGGACCTGGCTCTCCTTCCAGCACCCATGCTGGGTGGCTTACAACTGGCTTTAATTGCAGCTTCAGGGGATTTGACACCCTCTTCTGGCTCCTGCAAGAGACCGGCATGCATATGGTGCACACGCAGACAACCAACATGCACATAGTTAAAAACAATAAAAATGAATCTTAAAACTAAATACAACCATTTAGTCTTCAGACAACTGTGTCGATCCCCTCCCCCTCACTAAACGTAATGAAACTGAGTAACTGAAAGGACAGTTGTGGGCTTGACAGAAAGTACAAGGTTAAGCCATAAAATGCATAGCTCTTTGTTACACCCTTCACTCTGGGGGCAGCCAGCCCAGTAAGGAGCTGTCAGGGAACCCTAAGGATGGATTTATATGACAGAAGCATCCCTAAAGATGGATTTACATAGCAACAGCAGCCCTAGGAATGGATTTACATGGCCACAGCAGGAACAGATTGCTGGCCACACTAGTGAACCTTCTTTCAACCAGCTGCTTCAGCCCTGGTGAAGCCTGTAGATGACATCACCCTAGCAAAGGCCTGCAATCTCTCCAGAGACATCCAGCCACTCCTTGCCCACTGGCTGACCCCTAGGAACTGGGTGAGCTTTTCTAGTGCAGCTGGCCACAGAGGAACCATAGACAAGGCAATGCGGTCAGATGAAGTATTCCTACAGACTTTGTCTTGGACCATATCAATGGGTTCGGCTTACATTCGGGACACAGGATGGACAATAATTGATTCTTGCTATAATAGTCTTTGTAGTTAGAGTAACAGATTCATGATACTTCAATTCAGCGTAGCATCTGCTCTTGTAAAGCAGAGAAACTCCTGGGAAGAGTCGAGAGATGAGAGCTAAGGAGTCAGAAGGCAGAACTCTCTTTACCGAAGGGATGGCAACACGGAAGTAGCTGGTTTCATCTCAACAGGCACAGCCTGGTTTGCACAGCAAAGCCACACAGAGTGTGTGCATTGGATGTACATGCAGGAGCAGAGCATGGCTGTGACTTTCTGCGCAGTCTTTCTAGGACAAATATTCATACCAGCCTGAACAAAAACTAGCGGCAGTCGAGGGGGCAGCTCCAAACAAGAAGGGATTACTTCTGAGATGTGAAAGTCCTAATAAAGATTAAGCATGCTTCTCTAAAGAGATTCTTTCCTGACTTTCTCTTGATGGGATTGGTTGTCCCTAATATTATGAAATTTGAGAAAGACACCAAGTTAACCTGTAAAGTGAGCACTGGGCCAGGCCTAAGAACTCAGGGATTTGTGTCCTTGCCCTGCATCTAGGACTCTATGACACCATGGTCATGTGCACAGGAAACATTGGGCCACCTTTTCTGAGTCCAAGTGCAGTTCTGTAGGCACAGCAGTGACAGGAGTGTATCTCTAGGTAAAGAAAGCTATGATGGCCACTCTTAAGCTGCTTCTAGATTGGATTTAGAGTCACCTAGGAGACACACTCTGGTCATGTCTGTGAGGGTGTTTCCAAAGGGGCTTGAAGAGAGAAGAGCCACCATGAAGGTGGGTAAAACAACCAATGGACTTCAGTTGTGGCTAGAATAAAACAAAACAAAACAACAACAACAAAACCATGGAGAAAGTGATCTACAGACCAGTATCCATCTCTCTGTTTCTTGGCTATGGATGCACTGTGACCAGCTGTTTCACGTTCCTGCCTGCACACCTTTTCACCATGATGAACTGTGTCCCCTCAAACTGTGAGCCAAAATAAGGCCTTCCCTCCCTAAGCTGCCTTTGTAGCAGCAACAAGAAAAGCAATGAATAAAAACAGTCTTCTTGGTCTTAGCTTGGGAAAGGTGATTTAGCGCCAGTGACCTTCACAGAGCACACTCACACAAGACTTCAGATTCTGAAGGTTTTGATCCAGATACCTTCACTTTTCACTCTGGGCTTTTTTTCTTATGAGTTGTGTTGAAGGTCATCTAGTTTTGCTGCATCCGTTTCTCTCTTTGTTGAGTAGGGAGGGATGCGTCTATCCATCTTAAAGGGTTAATAAGGGTATCAACACAAACAGCATGCCAGGTGTTTGGTGATGGGCATTAACAGTGGAGAGAACACATCTCCTGTGGGGACCAGGACCCTCTGAGACACAGGAACAGAAAGGACTGGTCATAGGGAATCAGTGTTTACCAGAGGACTGTACTCTGTCACCCAGTGGAGGCCATGCACGTAAATGAATTGCTTCAACTTGGCGGCGTCTAAGCTGTCAATGTCTTTAGCATCCAAATGCAGTTTCTCATTATCAACCTGGGGAAAGGAAACAAGGCACAATAAAGGACCGAGTGGACCCTGCAGCATCTTTAGAGATTATTGGCAAACGGAATTTGACTATATGATGGGCATGGAGCACAGCTCCAAAGACAGGACGGAAGTTTTCTACCCTCGGTGACACTTTTCCCTACTTGTCTCTTAAGGGCTTTTTAAAATGTAATATAACCACGGATATATTGAATTATGCATTTTCCATCAGTGCAGCTGTTCTGAATTTCATTTTCTTAACCTCTGGTTTATTTTTCATTTAGTTACTTCCCATTATTCCTTTTTTCTTCCTTTGTTTGGGGAGTTGCTCAAGCTTTATTTATCCCTTTGAAGACTGCCATTATGTGACACATAGCTTTTGTTACCAGAACCTACTATTAGTTGACAGTTAGAACTCCCTGTTGAACCTTGCAACATACACACAAAGATAAAAATACTGAAAAAAATCTTACATTATCTTAAACCAATTAAACATGAAATAATAAATGCCAATGTGTAGAAAATGTACTTCTAAATTAGAATCTTGTTGGGGGGAGCAAAACCCACTCAAAGCACTGGATGTTTTAAAATGTGAAGTACTAGCATCAATATAGCCCAGTGGTGGAGTGCTTGCTTGCTTACTGTGTGTGAGTTCCTAGGTTCAATTCCCAGCAACAAGCACACAGAAATGGGACTGGAGAGGTGTAGACCAGAAGGCTTGCCCAGCTTACAGGAAGCCCTAGGTCTCATCTCCGGCACTACATGAAATAGACATGTTGATTCCTGTAATCCCAGCATTCTGGAAGGAAAGGCTGGAGGATCAGAAACTCGAGGTGCCTCTGCTGCACAGAGTCTGAAGTGGGTGAGAAGAGGGTGAAGACGCCTGCTAAACGCAATTCTGTTAAAGTCCAAACGCTCAGTAGGAACACTGAGGAGAAGATGTATGGATGTAGAGTTTCCGTGGACTTTGTTCAGCTTTTTACTCCCAATATTCTTATCAAACAACTAAAGAATAAGTAGCAGGCGGTCGTGGTGGTCCGTCTTTAATCCCAGCACTTGGGAGGACCAGGCAGAGGATTACCAGGAGCCCAAGGCAGTCCTGGCTACATGGGAAGTTCCAGGCCCTGCTGGGCAATAGAACAAGACCTTGTCTCAAGTAAACGAAACTAAACCAGGGGGTTATAGAGTGGCTAAGTGAACTTGATGCTCTTTCAGAGGGTCTGAATTCAGTGCTCAGTACCCCAGGTTGAGTGACCCCCAGTAGTTTATAACTACAGGGATTTGGGGCCCTCTGGTCTCTGCCAGCACCCATTCTCATGGGTACGTATCCACACAGAGACACAGACGAAGACACAGACACAGGGACATATTCACAGAGACAGACAGACAGACACACAAACACACACACACACGAGGGGGAAGGGAGGAAGAGAGAGAGAGAGAGAGAGAGAGAGAGAGAGAGAGAGAGAGAGAGAGAGAGAGAGAGAGCACTGTTCTCTTCAATCTTCTCTGCTGCCTGTGGCGGGGCTGGCCGGCTGGCAGGATATCTCACACTTAGGACTTTGCTATTGCAACCACTCAGATCCTCATCGTCATAATCAAAGCCCACTTAATACCGAGTTCGTCCAAATGCTTGAAGATTATTTTTCTAGGACACAGAGGCCTGGCTCCTGTGTGCAGCTGGCCCAGCCGCACGTGGGCCAGGGCTGCCCTCCAGCCCGGGTTCCAGGCAGTTCCTCAAGTTTCCCAGAACTGGAGAACTGGAGGCGCCAAGAACTCCAGGTGGATTTCTGGGCTCAGGAATGCCGAGGAGGGACTGAGGGTGTGCAGCAGGGATACAGTTCCTATCCTGGGCAGTGAGAGTGCTGCCCTAAACCACCACGTCCCTTGCAGGCTCCCTAGATCGTCCACAGAAACATCCCGACTATTTCATTATTTCCTAAACTAATAAACTCAGGAGTGTTTGTTCGTTCGTGTGTAGGGATCCTGGAGGCGACACTAGAACAGGAAGTCTGCTGTCAGCCAAGGGGACCATTTGCATAATGCACTGGAGAGAAAGCTCTATCCTAGAGCAAGACTTTGGGAACATTTTTAAACCTCTATTTTGCTAGTGTTTGGAAGATATCTTCCCCAGGGAGAGAGATGCCAAAAGCAGAAAAGAGCATCTGGAAGGGCTCTGAGCTCCGGTGACTAATTTTTTGTTTTGTTTTATTTGTTTTGGACACTGTGTGCCTGCAGCGACCCCAGCACGGTCTAGCCTTTGCTCTGAGGGTGCTCGCATTCCTGCAAGTGCGCTAACAATCGTTTCGGAAACTGCATTAAAACTCGCCTTAGTTTATTTATGCTCTTCCTACTTTTATTTTTATTTATTTATTTTAGACAAAAAGTGAGGCTCATTACTGGTTTTCTTTGTAGCCAAAGATGAGTCTGAACTCCTGATCCTCCCTGCTTCCCTTCTTGTAGTATTGGGATTACAGGCAAATGCCACCATGCCTGTTCATCTTAGCTTATACTACAGGTATAGTATTTTTATCACAGTCCAGTCATAAAGTAACTTAAGTAGCACTGACAAATGATTTTTTAATCAATTCCTTCATGTCTCTAATTTTATATATGCATATATATATATAGTATATGCACTATTCAGTTGCCATGTATTTTTACACACACACATACACACACACAGAGTTTTGTTTCTTACTGTCTCCTATAGCCCAGAATGGTTTTAACTTTGCTGTGTAGCTAAGGATGGTTCCTCCTGTCAGTCTCCTAAGGGGCGGGATTATAGGTGTGCACCTCCACGCCCCGCCACACACATACATTACAAAACTGTTTTGATGATTTGACACATACTACTTCTCTCATTTACTGGTTTATTTTTACAGTCATTTCTTCTGACTTCCCATGTCTGGTAAGGTACATCTCACACTAAACATTCGAAAATGACTGTACAAGGGTCAAGAAAGACTTACTATGTTTCTCTTATATTCCATTGGGTCAAACTTGGGCTAACTTTATTTCTTTTATTTTTAGGGAAACATTTTATAATTTATATATACAATTTCAGCAAGAAACAATGTAAAATGACAAGAATATCCACCTTACATTAAAATAGAAGTGAATAAGAAAATCCAAAGTAGTGCAAACATTCAAATATTAGGGCATGCTCGTGGCTTATCAACTCCAGAGACAGAATCCCTGGGAGGATTAACTCCTTATAGGTCTATACAGAGACAGAGGGTCTCCTTGCTGTCACTCTATCAGACCACCTGAGTTCTTGAAAGCCGCATGGTCATATGCGACTTCTTATTGTTCCCTGAATTTTGCCGAAATGCTCCCTGGGAACCTTCCTACAAGTCAGCCTGCTCTAGTTTTGAAGAGCAAGTGCCCAATCTCACTTTGCTTTCTATTGCTGTGGTGAAGACCAAGGCCAAAAGCAATGTGGAAAGGAAAGGGTTTATTTGGCTTCCAGGTTCACCGTCTATCATCAAGGGAAGCCAAGACAGGAACCTGGAGGCAGGAACTGAATCAGAGACTATGGAGGATTGCTGCTGGCTGGCTTGCTCTAGCTGGTCTCGCTTTCTGGTTCTCACCTTAAGTTCCTGCCTTGAACTGTGACTTAAACCAAACAGATACTTTCCTCCCCCAGACTGTGCTCGGTAAAGGTCTTTATCACAATCACAGAACCTCTAAGACAGATATTGGTGCCTGAGTGGACTATTGCTGTGACAGATATAACATCGTTCTGATGGGGAGGACTGGGACTGTGAAGAAATTTTGGAACTTTGGGATGGAAAAGCCAAGAGTTCAGAGATTAAATTATTTTGTGGGGGTGGGGTGGGGGTAGGAAGAGAATATTGAGAGCGATGCAGATGTTAGAGCCTGGCTTGGGAAGCTCTTCAAAGACTCTAGAGCTGCTGTTAACATATTTTAAATCGAGAATACGCACATCTGGTCAGCTGCGGTTGGAGAATCAGCTGTGACCAAGAAGAGCCCAGCATCACTGAGGTGAAATCTTCCAGAAGCCCTTCCTCAAGGGTGTGCTTCACATCATACAGAAGCTATGGTTGGTAGGGGCCAAGACAGAATCTCATGTTGGCTGCTGAACTTGGTATCTTGTAAAACTCTTCCACATGTTACTGGCTTTGGCAGTGTGAAGGGTTCATGGAGAACACCAGGACTTGGCAATGTGGGACAAGGCTAAAGTCCTTGAAGAGAGACCAGTAGAGAAGAGATCCCAAGACCATACAACTCTTGTAAAGGAAAACATTTAATTGGGGCTGGCTTACAGTTTCAGAGGTTTAGTTCATTATCATCTGCTGCAGGAGGACCTTCTGCTCCTTCAGCCAATAGCTGCTGAAATACCAGCCCACTGGGGCGTGGTCTATTTATCTTTAAAAAAGAGCCACAAGCCTTGGCCCGCTCTCTTGGTTCCAGCGCTTGGTTCCGGCTCCTGCTCCTGCGACTAGGCTCCTTTCCTGACGGTTGGTGCTTTGTGAGTTTTACCCACCAAAATAAATACCCCTTTAAATCCTAACTGCTGTGGGATTGTTTTGCGCATGAATCATCATGACAGGAAGCATAGTGGTGTGCAGGCAGACATGTGCTGGAGAAGGACCTGAGATTTCTACATTCAGATAAGCAGGCAGCAGGAAGAGAAAGCCACACTGGGTGCAGGTTGAGCATTTGAGATTTCAAAGCCTGCCTCCAGTGAGACTTCCTCCAAGAAGGACACAATTCCTAATAGTGCCACTCCCTATGGACCTGTAGGGGCATTTTTATTCAAACCACTACAGAGGTCATTTGTGAAGATGCCTCCCAGATGCACTGGAGACCCCAGTGCACACACACACACACACACACATATATATATATATATATATATATATATATATATATATATATGTCAGGACTGTGTGACGACCACCAAGTACAGTGGCAGGTGTGGCGTGGAGCCAGGTTGAGCCTCCCAGACAAGCCATGTGTGCTGTGACTGACTGAGCCTGGGCCAACTAGAGCTTCCCAAGACCTCTGGAGGCCAGAAGACAGGGAGTCCTTGACACTGGACAGCAAGCTACTGATATTGCCGAAGTTTGATTTTGCTTTGATTCGATTGTGGCTGTACCCTGGTTCTTACCTCTTGGAGTAAGAAAAATATTTAACTTTTAAAATTATTATTATTACAGGAGGCCATAGACTTTGGAGTATTCATGGGACTTTGGTTATTTTAGAGGGATTTTTAACTCTTTAAGAGACTTTGGATATTTTAAAGAGACTAAACTTTGGAAGTTTTTGATATTTTAAAGACTGGGACTTTTAAGGTTATTTATGCTTTCTGTTGTGATATTAATATGAGATTTTGAGGGTGGACAAGAAACCAAGGCAACAACTGAAGAGTGACTCACTTTCTGTCAACTTGACTTGGGCTAGAGTCAGTTGGAAAGACGGCTCCTTCAGACTGGACGATAGGCAAGACTGATGGGCATTTTCTTGATTAACGGTTGAAGACTGAGGGCCTAACCCACTGTTAGGTGCCTCCCTCAGGCTGGTGGGCTGAGTTATATAAGAAACAGGCTGAGCAGGCCATGGGAAGCAAGCCAGTAAGCAGCATTCCTCCATGGCCTCTGCTTCAGCTCCTGCCTCTGGGTTCCTGCCTTCCTTCAGCCTACCCTGACTTCTCTCAGTGATAGAGGTTAATGTCGGGATTGTAAGAACAAACAAACCCTTTCCTCCCCAAGTTATTTTTGGTAATAATGTTTCATCACAGCAATAGAAACCCCGGCAATCCACATAGTTTTTGTTGCTTCAATAATAATGAGTCAGTGTATTTGTAATTAATTATCATTTCATCTTATCTTTAAATATATTCTTACTATTGGAAATAAAGTAACCCTAAATTCTGACATTTCACTACCAAACTCTATAGTATCTAGATTCGGAGCTATAATCCTGGTGTTTGATTAATTAACACCAGGGACTTGGGGGAATGGTTTGGGGTAAAGTTTCTGAAACGTAGACTTCAGAATAAGAAACATTAAATAAATACAATAGTATAAAGATAGAGATTTTCTCTGGGGGCTGGAGAAATGGCCCAGTCATTAAGAACACGCAGGACTCCTGCAGAGAACCCGAATTCAGATCTCAGCACCCAGTTCAGGTGGTTCATAACTGGCTACCTCCAGCAGATCCCACACCATCTTCTGGCCTCTGCCACACCCCAAAAGCATACAAATACATACAGGTACACAGACACACAGAGACGCGTGTGTAAATGTAAAAGAATCATTAAATTAGTTTTAAAAGAATTTCTTTGCGTGCCTTAGAGAACTACTATAGTGCAGTAGAAAGGGGGGACTGAGCATGGAATTGGACAGCATTTTACACTTGTGAACCTTAGGAGAGCTGCTTCAACCTGCTAGAACTTTAATTTTCTTACTGGAAATTCAGGAATAACATTCTCTTTTTTTCTTCTATTCTCTTTTCGCTTTATTGGATTTTTTTGAGACATGGGTTCTCTATGTGACAGTTCTGGCTGCCCCAGAACTTGCTCTGAAGACCAGGCTGGCCTCTAAGTCCCAGAGAGCCATCTGCCTCCTGAGTGCTGGGATTGAATGCATGCGCCCACCACTGCCTGGCAGGAATAATATTCTTTTCTTCATAGTTTGTGAGATTATAATAGTGCCCATCATAGACACAGTTCTACACACAGAGGCACATATAGGCAGGTGGACAGACAGACACACAGACACACACGCATGAAAATAAACCAAGTTTGGAAAAGCTGCAAATAATAAAATGTGGATCTGGGTTGGAAGAAGGTCCCAGAAAGTTTGGCATAAGCTCATGTTTTCCAGGGTAAAATAAAAAGATCTCAGTTTTTTTCTTTATTAAAGTTATTCTGAACTCCTGAACAATACTCCTATTAAGATATGTACCCAAGTTTGAAAATGTAAACCGAGAAAAGGTGTTTACGCAACAGCTGGCCTGAGAAGTCTCCCACCTTTCCCAGAACTGCTAGCGAAGCGGCAGAAAACCAGCCTGTTTGCTTTCTGGCACGGCACAGAAATTTTGTCCACCCAAGTCCCAAGCCTTGCTCGGAGGAGAGCTGTCACTAGCGCTCAACATAAAACAGAGGCTAAGGAAAGATCCTAGGAGAGCCACCAACAGGGCTTCATAAGGAATACATTGTAAGCAGAGTTCACGCTACTGTCAAGTCTGCTTCGTGCCTCCTTTGGGGCTGGCTTTGACCTCCTGGTCCTCCTGCCTGAGACTCCTGAGTGCCAGGATGTAGGGCCCGGGTCTACCCTTGTTCTGGGGGTGCATCTTGAGTACAGTTTCTGGTCAGCTAACTAAGCACCCTGTTTGTTCCTGTGCTCCCCCCCTGCCCCGCCTGGTGATTAGCTGTAGGTCATTGACTCCAGCATTGGTATGGTAATTTCCGCGGAAATCCTTATACAGCAGCTAGGTATATAAGGATTTCCCCAAGGTTGAATAAATGGCATTCGGCTGATCTCCTTTCGAATGACCCAGGTCTCTTTGTGTGTTCTTTCAATCTCCAGGCCCTTGCCCGACTCGCGTATGGTACAGTGGCGCGCGAAGGGTGTTACACCGGGATCACAGGGCTGCTTTGCCAAGCTTGGCAGATCACCTTTCCTTTATTCTCTACCACGGCTCCTTCACAGCAGGCCCTTTCTGTCTCTTTAAAACATAAGTATATGGTTATTTTGCCTACATGTATGTGTGCCACATGTGTGCCTGAGGTCTGAGGAGGGGAGAAGGAGTCAGAGCCCCTGGAACTGGAGCTGAGATCTGCCACGTGGATGCTGGCAATCAAACCCCAGCCCTCTGCAAGAGCATCCAGTGCTCTTAAGCTCTGGCACCTCTCCGTCCCCCACAGACTCTTAAGTCTCACATAGTCTATTTTGCTGAGCTACCAAGAGCTCTTGCTTTTCACATCTCTGCCTAACAATCCATCTTAGTCTTTGTTTCCAAAATAATCCTGCTAAATCTCATTTCTGTCCGCGCTACTCTCCCGATCCAAAGGCTTTGGGGGAGCTTTCTGGTGCCAATCAAATTAAGTACAAACGCAGAACTCTGGCACAGTGGCTTTAGCACAAACATGGTCTAATAAAACTTCCCTGTCGTATTTTCTTTTTTTCTGTAACTCGTACTTTGGGATCCAGTCAAGCTGGCATCATGGATTCCTAACTACCTTCAGTTTTCCTTTGTCCACGCTTCTCTGCTCCAGTGCCCCGCTTTAGCATATACTTCCCTGTCGATAGTCTCTTTTCTATTATTTTTCTGAATTTCCACACTATTTTCATTCTCCTAAAACCACTTACAGTGTTTTCTTCTATTTTTTTTTTTCTTTTTTGAGACAGAGTTTCATTGTGTAGCTCTGGCTGTCCTGGAACTCACTCTGTAGACGAGGCTAGCCTCTAACTCACAGATACCGGCTTGCCTCTGCTTCCCAAGTGCTGGAATAAAGGGTGAGCTCCACATGACCTAGCTTTAGAGTGGTTTTCCTATTAGTCTATTTGTTATCGTTTTTCCTACATTTTAAGTTCTGAGAACAGAGTGTGTATTCGATATGTTGTTATTATCAGTACCTTACACACGAATTGTCTAATAAAACGTTTGCTGAACATAGGTCAACTTTTCAACATGTAAGATTGTGGGGCTTGGTGTGTGGCTCAGCTGGTAGTATGTTTTGATGTGGGAGTGTCATATATCAATCTGTTGATTTCATTGGCTGAGCAATAAAGAAACTGCTTGGCCTCATAGCTTAGAACATAGGTGGGTGGAATAAACAGAATAGAATTCTGGGCGGAAGAGGAAGTGAGGTCAGACTCTGCTCTGCTCCCGGAGAGACCCAACAGCTGCTCTCTGGAGCAGAGACACCATGATGGACGGAGGCTAGACTCTTTCCGGTAAGCGCACCTTGGGGTGCTTACACACATCATTAGAAATGGGCTAGTCCAGGTGCGAGAATTAGTCTGTAAGGGCTAGAGTTTCAGGGGCCAAGCAGTTCTTAAATGAATACAGTTTGTGTGTTGTTATTTCGGGCATGAGCTAGCCAAGCGGCTGGGGTGTTGGGGACGCAGCCCCGCCGCTCATATTTCAACAGTGTTTGCCCAGTACACATGAAGCTCTGGGTTTGTTTCCCCCGTGTGACATAAATAGGGAACGATAGCACACACCTGTAACCTCAGCATCTGGAAAGTGGAGGGTCAGAAGGTCAAGATAATTATCATCTATGTATCGGTGGCCATCCTGAGCTATGTGAAAACTTGCCATACGCACTCACACTCACATGTATTTATAGAGCATAAAACTCCTGTATTTTTCTCTCTCTCTCTGCCTCACCCCTCTCTCTCTCTCTCTCTCTCTCTCTCTCTCTCTCTCTCTCTCTCTCTCTCTCTGTGTGTGTGTGTGTGCAGGTGCTTGTGTGAATGTGTGTCACTTCAGTGCTTAGTATGACCTTAGAGATAATATGGTCAGACCTTTTATTTTATAGATGTAAGAACTGAAATTAACAAACACTAAGTGGCTCACCCACCCTCTCTGCCTGGTAAGGGACCTCGCAGGTCCGTTAGTCCCATACCTGGCTCTGCATTCCCATCCTCTGTGCACCTCAGCCCAGCACCTGTCTTCTGGAGTGATCTGAGTCACTATCCTTGTCAGCTATGTCCCTGAATTTGACACCAGCAACAGTGTGAAAGACACAGAATTCTGTCCTGCCTCACAAGGGGAAACCAGGAGAGGGCTAGAGCTGCCACCCAGCTTACCATTCGGAAGAGGCAGATGCTGTTTCTGGTGATGTTGTAGTGGCTCAGAACCTCAGAGTTGTTGCTCATTCCAAACGATACGTCTTGGAACTGTTGTGCCATGCTGCTGAATATGGACACTATTGGCGCTTCTAAATCCTATAGCAAAACAAACATACAATGAGAGAGAGAGAGAGAGAGAGAGAGAGAGAGAGAGAGAGAGAGAGAGAGAGAGAGAAAGAGAGAGAGAGGTCTTTTTTGAGAGAAGAGACACAGAAGAAAAATATGCACACGCCAGAAATTGCGGGCTTGATTTGGTCTAGTAAAACCAAACTCACTCTTACACATGTGGGTTATACTTGCAGTAGTATATTTTAGTTTCTCCGGCTGTGTGAGTTTATAGGTCTTTATGCAAACTGTGCCTAATCCTGGGTTTTTGTGCGGCCTTATCATGCAGCCTGAATTCTACTTGTAGTTGATGGAAGCCTTGGCATCCAGAGGTCTGTGAATTTGAGCTACACAGCCAATCATATACCTAGGGAGGCAAATGTTTTGGGAACAGTTTGTGGAGGAACAGGGCGATGCAAAACTAGGAAACAGGTGCTTAGCTCTGTCACTGGGAACGTGCGGGGGACTGAGGTCCTTTTCTCCCAAGGGTCCTTCAGTTTGTGCATGAAGGTACTCACTGGTCCACGTATCTCTGGCATCCCAGGCCTTCACTCATCAGTGATGGTGGCTGTCCTCCCCAGACACTGGCACTGTCTTCCGTGCAGTGTTAGGATGCTCGTCTGCAGACGCTCTGGGCAGTACATGAGAGTATGCCGCCTTTTCCCTACACCTCACTGAGCTTGGGGGTGTGTGCAAAGAGAAGGAAGACTGCTAGTCTTGCATTCGGGATCAACGAGACAGAGTCGGCAACTTGCTCTTTTGAAAAGAAAAGAAGCTGTGGATCTTTGTTGACTGGCTCTCTGGTTTCTAAACTTTAGAATTTCTCAAGAATCCAATGGCGCCATCTGGTGACTATTTGTGTTACTTTATTCTTCCTGTTCTCTTTTCTATTTTTTGTGGGTTTTTTTTTCCAGTTTTGTACACCGAATGGGCATGGTGACTGTGAATTGGAATCAAGGAATGAACGTATACAAGGTCTCAGATAAGAGAATAGGGCTGGGTTAGCTCTGAGGATTGCCAGGTGCTATCAGTGGAGAGAGAAGGAAAGGCGAGAGTGAGCCCCTCTTGTTTACGGCTGTCTGCATTACCCAAAAGCCAATACGTGAGTGACCTCTTCACTTTCCTTTGTATTTAAAGAGGGCAAGAAAGATTACTGAGGATCTGTCTATTTGGTTTAGCAGAGCCTGTGGAAAGTGTTTCCAGGTCACAGGAGATAGATTTAGCCTATCTTTCCGGCTAGTCCCCATTTTAGCATATTCCCATTACGTCACTACTCAGAAGGCTGAGGCAGGAGGATTGTGGGTTTGAGGGAAGCAGTGGCTACATAGAGAGTTCCAGGCCAGCCTGAGTTATGAGATTTTATCTCAAATACATCACAGAACATAAATTTAAAAGTGCATTTGCATTCACTTCTGCCTATTGGCGGGACACCTAGGTACGGTTTGAGGCTGTTTAGGACAGCGGCCAGGGATGATGGAAGCTGACTTCCTGCAGACACCACTTCATTTCAAAGTGCCCATAGATAAGGAGACTCAGTCAGGAGACTTAGAGATCCCGAGGCAGGTCCGAGGAAGACCTGATCATAGCGTGGACTACTTTGAAATGAGGGGGTCTCAGATGAGAGGCCACAGCAGGGTCTGAGAGTTCTTGCTTCCGGATCACTGTCCCTAACCCAGCAGATCACTCCCGCGGCTACCCTAAGGCAGAATATGCCTGACCGTAGGGTGTAGCAAGTAGAATGTTTGTTTCCACAAACCTGGAAGAAGCCTATGACGGCGACTTCAGCAGCATTGATGAGTTCCTCGGTAGCTGGGATGTCTGTGAGCCATATGGGTTCCCCGGTCGTGCTGAGACCATCTGCAGTAGGACGGGTAGAGATGCCAGGCAACACACACCTTTACTCAGAAACTTCTGGAGAAGTTTCTAGGCTCGAATTAAAACTCCCAGAGGATTTTCATAATCCCTTCTCTTCTCATGACACGTTTCCTGATGGCAACCAAACTGTCAACCCTCCCCACCCCCGCGCTTTTTTTGGTTTGTATTTTTATTTTTACCTGAGGCTTCTTCAGCATCTGCTGTGACTTCTGGGACCAGCCCGCATATGAGGATAAATAAAAGGATTAGGCATCTGGACCTGGAGATTCTCATTGTTCTCCTGCTCCAACCCTAGATGTTGAGTTTGGGGGTGCCGATCCAGGACAGCCCGGTGTAGTGAAATGGCTGTGGGTTATTAGCACTGTGGGAATTTTACAGCTGGCTCCCGGGGAACCTTCACCTTCTGTGATAAATGGCTCAAAGTGGCAGGGCTTTGGGACGTATCCAACCAGGAGAAAGACAGCTTAGTTCATTTATTTAATAAAAAAAATATAAGTACTCTATGCCTTTTAATAATTTAAGTAGGAAGCTACAAATATGGCTGTAAGGTGATCCAGTGTCTCCCAGCTCACACCGCGGATGGGAGAGGTGGGCACAAATTATCGATGATTTAAGTATGAAACAGAGAGTGGTGAGACATGGGAAAATTCTGAGGCCTGTGTGAGAGAGATGATGAACAATCGGGGCAACCTAGGGCTTGATGAAGGATGTCTGCCTGCAAGTACAAGCAGAGCCCTGGGTGCATGCGGTCGCCTAGACATCAAAATGTGTGATGGACACATATGGCTTTTATAGGCCAAGACAAAATAGTATAGCTCGCAAAAGCAACTTCAGAGGAGGAGGGTTTGCTTTGGTTTATCCCAATTTGAGGGTACAGCGAGGAAGGCGTGCTGGTAGGAGCATGAGACAGCCGGTCACGCTGCATCCACAGTCGGAAGCGGAGATGGTGCTGAGCTTGCTTTCTCTGTTCCATTCAGCCAGGATCCCAGCATGGAGAGATACTACTCCTGGGCAGGGTGAGTTGTCCCACCTCAGTGAACAGTCTAGAAGCTCCCGCAGACGTGCCTAGAGGCCTTTCTCCTGGCTGGTTCTAGATTCTGTCCGAGCTGACAATATGAACAAGAGATCTCATGGGAAGAACTAAAGTCTAGATGTGAAAGCAGAATGTGAGCAAGCATTAGTCACTGAGAATTACGGGAAGTAAGAGAGTACTGTCAAGGCCGTCTTGCCACAGGCCTTTATGTAATAGACTCAACCAGCACAGACATTTCTTCATTCAGTAGCTACTGAGAGCCCATGGAAGAATCCCAAGCAGGAGCCAGGGTCTGACCTGGCCCACAGATCAAGTCTGAGAGTTCTACAGATAGTGGGGTGTCTCAATCTTGGATGAAAGAACTCTAAGCAAGTATCATATAATAAATGAAATTTAGAATGGTCACTCTGATTATCTGTACTCACTGGCCATTATATTGTAACAACCTGTTGGCAAGGATATATCCATGCCCTATACTGCAGATCTTACCCATGCCCCATCTGTAAGATGACTTAGGATGCGAGCCTTCTGGTACCATATTTGTTTGAGGGAAAAAGGAAGGGAAATGAGGTTCTCAGTCACACAAACAGTCACTTTAGTCACTTTATTCTTTTCCTTTTGTGTTGTTTACAGTGTCTCCCACAAAAGAAGAGCCCCCACGGAATCATTGAAACAGAAGAACCCAGTGGCAAGAATGAACTTCTGAACAGAAGGCAAAGCATCATGACAGCTTGCCTGTTCCCTGGCATTCAGTACTCACATCAGAAGAAAAGGGAGGATGCTAAATGAGACAGAGAAGTCCGGAACTCTGGCCCTGCTGAGGGGAAGGAAGTCTGAGGGAACACGCTGGGGTAAAGCCTAGGTTTTAAGTCTCATCTGTGGGGACACGCTTGAAGAATGGAGTAAGAAAAAACACATCAATGAGGAGTGTGTGTGTGTGTGTGTGTGTGTGTGTGTGTGTGTGTGTGTGTGTGTGTGATAGACTGGATCCAGCTGTGAACAGGGAGAAAGGAGGGAGACCATCATTGACCCGGCTGGAAGAATCCTTCCAGTGGGGAAGGTAGCGGAAGAATGGGCAGACACACTCATTCTACCCAATCCTTCTTAATGGCCAGGTTCCATTCCCAGGTGAGGTGGTCCTGCTTGTCGTCATCAGTGAAGAAGGACTTGTTGTGGTAAGTGCCTCGGGCCAACATGCCCTTGGGAGCCTCCTCCACGGGAGTGAGGAACTCATACTCCTCTGGTCGGGGCCCGTAGCTGCCAACCATGAATGTAGCCTTATCCACTAGGAGGAAAGAACGGTCCATTAGTGTGAGACTCGGGCAACAGAAAAGCAAGCTGAAAATGGGGGATCCGAGAGCACAGCTTACACGGGTGTAATTCCAAAGCAACAGTGCCCAAGCCTGGCCAAACAACAATTTCCCTGGGGCATTTTTTGTTTTGTTTTGTTTTGAACTAAGCCAGGTGTGTATGATTGCATTTCTGGAACCAGGGAGGTTGTGTCAGGAACTCAAGACCAAGTTTGGCTGTGTGCCCAGGATCTTGTCTTTATGACCAAATAATCCCCCCAGACAGATATATTTAAGCATTTTAAAACCCAAAATTCCTTTTAAAAAAAATGTGATTTACTTTGTCATTCCCCATAATGGAGATCAAGGTTTAGTAACCTGTGGGTACCAAAAACCAGTCTTTAAAAAGTATCAGAGTCGATTCTGATGATGAAGCCAGAGTATTAATAACTTAAATCAGTGTGGGTAGGGGGGTTACACCTCCACACAGGGCCATAGCAGACTGAACTACTAAAAATGGGCAGAAAGTCAGGCCTCAGTCTCCCTCGGAGCTCCCTAGCTCTGCAGCACGTGGTGCCTTCTGTCTTTCTCTATATAATGGACTTTAAGGACCCCTTGTCTGAAATCATTCGAAAGATATTTTAGTTGGAGGGGGTTACTGTACCATTTGGTGGTCAGAATAGGTAGAATTTAGGAATTCAAATGTGAGATGGGAGGGGTCACTTGAAGAACCAGCTTGAGGGGACTGCTGGGTCTGGGTTCAGAACACCTGGACTTGAGAAGTTTAACCGGCAGCGAGTAGCTGCGGGGCAGGGTACAGCTGGCCTTGTAATTGCTGCGCAGTTGGAGGCCCAGCTGCACACTTGCCACGGGCTGCTGGCCGCAGTGACTCAGCACAGCCTCTGGGCTCAAAGGAAATAGAAAATTGAGCTGGGTTTTCATGAGACCAGGTATTAGCAAGCCAGTCAGTGTTTCTCAGGTCCTTGATCTTCTCTGGAATTTAATAGACTGATTTTTCTGTCCTGAAGTCATATCAAATTAATAATTGCTCCTGGCTCCTTTGTTGATTTGGGGGACTAGGCTATGTTATCTTGTGTACACGCCTGGTACAGAAAGGAAGCCAGGTCAGGAAGGCGTGTGGATGTGTGTGTCTGGATTACGTTCCTGTCCAAGGGGTGTCCAGAATAATAGCAGAGGGAATATTATACTACTTTTTTTCCGCCCTAGAAAGAAATGTTTTCCCATTTCTTTAAGAGATCAAACACCGTTTCTCTGTCCCTCCTCTCAATGGAACCCCTGAGGCTCACCCAACATACTGTCTCTCTGCCTCTCTTCCCAAGGTGCCGCTAATACTCAGCCCAATACACCACTTCTCTGTCCCTCCTACCTATGGAACCCCTGAGGCTCACCCCAACACACAGTCCTTGGGAAGGTCTTTCTTGTCTTTCTGTCATGGTTTTACACTGTAGACTGTTTGTGCTTTTGAATATTTGGTGTGTGTGTGAGTGTGTGTGTGTGTGTGTGTGCACGTGCGTGCGTGCGTGCGTGCGTGTGTGTGTGTGTGTGTGTGTGTGTGTGTGTGTGTGTGTGTATGTATGTATGCCCACACACTCAGGGCAGAAATTGACCTCAGGTGTTCTTCCCAGGTAATATTTGCCTTGTTTTGTTTGAGACAGGGCTTTCTCACTGGTCTCGAACTCACCAACTAATCTCTGCTGGCTGTCTGGTAATGTCCAGGGACCCCTCCCCCCCAGTCTCTGCCTTCCCAGGATGGGATTACAAATGCATGCCACCATTCTGGCTTGCTTCCAGGGGTTCTCAGGCCTCAAACTTGGGTCTTCATGCAAACACTTTACTGACCAGGTTGTTTCTTCCACTTCTTCACCTTTGACAAGCACTTTATGACCTTTGCCTCAATTTATCTTAGTGACCCTCCCCATGTATGAATGAGTAACAAACTTGAATTCCTGATTCTGAATGCCAAGGGCCAGTGGTTTGCCTTACCTGAACCTGGCATCCTAAATGCTGGTCTCAATGTCTAGGCCTGACGTACCTGTGTAACTTTGCCTAGAGTGATCGTGCCATCTGCCTATATTTTTCATCCAGCTCTCATAAGCTTATAACCGAAGGTTGTTCAAAGCCTGGGGCAGAAATACTCGTGAGGAGTTTGGGCACTCTTACCTTTCATCCCAGTCCGGTACGTGTGCTGAACATACTTCAGGCCTGACACAATGTCCTTGTTCACCTGTGGGTCAGAAGCCCCAGACAATTCAGATTAAAGACCCTGACTTTTTTTTTTTCTAATTTTTCCTGCCCATCCCATTTAGTTAAATAGATTGAGTGCTCCTATATTAAGTCACTGTGTTTCTCTCAGAAAGTGGAGAGACCCAATCACAAGACTTCAAGTTGCCACTGCATGTTTAATATGTAATATCTCTTGATTTAATTGCTTTTGGGGAGGATGCTAATTAAAACATTGTCTCAGTATTCTTCACCACATCTCTCCCTTCTTAGTGGCTTGGGCAATAATTTCTAGCCCTCTCTCCTTAATGCTACTAGCAAAAACACTGTCCTGGTCTCAGGGAAGGTTATAAAAATACCAATGGAAAATTCGATGTAAGTCTGTGGACACCATATCCCCAGAAATGATCCACCTCGCCTATGAAAAACAAACAACAGGCAGAAATGCGGTCATGGAAAGTCAGGCCTGGGGGAGGCTGTGTAACCGAGATTGGAATCTAGAGGGTAGGCTGTGGTCACACCAGAACACCCACCCCATAAATAGGGGATGAAGCCCATGGGTACCCGGCAGGCACGTCCAGGTTCTCTCATCACGTACACTATCTACGACACTGCTGCTTTCCCTAGAGACTCAGTGAAAATCCCCCGGAGGGAATGGCAGCCTGGCATTTTGTTTTCCATGACTCACTGTACCTGGGCCTGAACTGGGCTGCCCGTGAGTTTTTCACAGCGGTCATGTCTATGCAAACAAGTTAAAGAGGACACTGAGTCATGAGCCGAAGGGCTTGGGGAACTTTCACCAGCAGAAAAATTAAAGGACCTCCAATAATTTTCCCTGTCAACAATTTTGTCTCTCTGTACATATGGAGGGCGCAATAGTTAAAACCAAACTTCTAGGGCTGTCGTTCATTCTCCTGATGGTGAGAGAGACACGCGTGAGTTTCGTCACCTCGGTGCTCCCCAGAGAAACCGCTTCACAGAAACATACTTAGGGAAGAAAATGGATGGATTTTTATATAATACCCTCTTCTGCCCATGCCCGCTCTCCGCTGCATCTCCCAACTCCTAAAGCAAGAAGTTTTGGTTACAGGACACTGAAGAGTGGAAGTCAGAGGTACTTCATGTCCTTAAGAGGCAGAGTATGGGGGTGAGGACCCAAAGAATCACCCTAGGTCAGGGTTCTAGGGCATTGTCAACTTCAGGATAAGAAACAACATGGAGAGAAACAGAATGCTGGAGCCTTGTAGGTAACTGGTATTATAAATGCGCTTCTCTTGAATGTTTGCCATGAAATGTCAGGAAAGATTAAATTGCTTTTGAATTGCTCTTTCCTGTGGTCTGGGCTCCTTCCGACTGCAGCTCCAAGCAGGGACAGGCTATAGGTGTATTCACCTTTGCTTGAGTAACAGAGAGAGAGATCTTGATCTTGAGGGAAACGGGGGCAAACCAGAAGTGGGCTGGACTCGAAGGTCCCTCTGTGTCTTGATACACAACCCTGACAGCTCTAGACTCACCTATACCCACGGACCTCCCCTCATCTTCTTAGTCAGTCAAAATCTACTGGTTGGATTCATTTGTAAACCCAGGTTTCCTAAACTATTGCACAACAGTGCAAATGATCAAGCACTGGACGGATGGGAAGCCGTTCTGGGTGCTTTAGATATGAGGCTTTCCCAGCATCCCAGGGGCTCTGGTAATAAACAGTATGGCAGGAAGCAATGCCATCCACAGGTCAAGCGACGGCTGTGTAGGAGTTAGCAAATATTTACAGCATGAGAAGACCTTAAGCATTTTAGCATGTGGTAGAGAGTGGCTGTCTGGCCACCTTGAATCATATCCTGCACCCAGGAGAAAGGTGGGCCCAGTGTGCAAACAGAGAGAGCAGATGGAGAGTCCCCTGGAGAACATGACTGAGTGGGAATGGGCGGCAGCCAAGGCAAGCAAAGCCTGAAATGCAAAACAGTATGTCTCTCGTTTATTTACTTCCAAAGTCAAGGTTATTTTTCTGGGAGCTGTAGTTACTCACTGGGATGTATGTCTATTCATGAGCTGGGAGCTTCCTTCCCGCTTAGTTTTGCTAGATGATCTGCTCACCTGCTCTACAAATGCCACTGAAATTCCTAGCCACGCTGTAAGGACCGTGGTTCCTGCATCTGAAGGATAATTGAGCAGTTGGAGCATCCTGTTTTCTTCTCCTTTTCAATGAACCATTTATTTGTAACATATATCCACAAAGACCTGCCACTAACAAAGCTGCGTGATGTAGTGGAAGGAAGAGGCACACACTTTGGGCTTGCCCCTGCTTGCTTAGGTTGTGTAAGGGGGAAATGGCACAATGCACAGTAGTGTGTGCCTCGTGGAAGTGTCGGGGCACTGAGAGAGGGTGGTGGAGGACAGAGAGGCTGAGGTGTCCTGGCAGGAAAGGTTCGGGAAGTGAGGGCGGATCCCGACAGGAAGAGCTCAGAGGGGAGGGCAGGTTATTTCAGACCCAAGCTGGGAAAAGGAGGACAGCAGCAACCATCACCAAAATCAGTAGTGACGACAAGAGAGTACCAACACAGTCGCGCAAGAGATGGACAGTTAGAGCAAGCGCATGTGGCAGATACTTACTTTGAAGTTAATTTTGACTCTGTACTCAATACCTTCCTTTAGCACAAATGTTTCCTTTTTGAGGGCTTCGAGGTCACCTATAGAAGAGGATTTAGAAAGTTAATATCCTCAGAAGCTGCTACATAAAGAATGAAAGCCAAGGTTCAGAGCCTTCTGCTGGGACCTTCTGGGTTGCATGATTCAAAAGGTTCTTAATTCAGATAGCAAGTGAGATTAGTGTACATACACACACACACACATACACACACACACACACACACACCCCTATACTGCCTGGAATCTTATAGTCCAGTTATTAAAAAAACATGGTAAAGAGTTTTCCTAAACATTTGAGGCCAATGCCAAAAATATACAAACTTTATAATTAGTTGTGAACATAAACCTTTTCCCCCATAACTTCCAGTTAGTCCTGATGAAGACAAATACTTTTTATTATTTGTCAGTAACAAAAAAGTGTCAATCAACCATAAAGGAAAGTGAGTTAATATTCTTTCTATTGAAAACTTCATGTATATCCATAGCCAGATGAAGATGTGAATGTTTTTCTCCAAGAAATATGAGGAAAAAATATATAAGAGCATCAGCTATTGCTTTCATAAAATTCATATGTCTTCATTAGACTTTCCCTCCATCAATTCATATAATTGATATTATTATTATTGCCAGTTGGTCATATATGGTATATTCCAGCTTTAAAAACTACTTTTAATTTTTATAATTATTTAACTAGGTTCTCACTTTAAGCTTATTGGACTCGCATTTCCAATGTCACATCATCTTATTTTCCTTAGGGAAGATCATTTAAATTGTAACAGCTGTAGGGTTCATGATCCTGATAGCTGACTTTAAACCTTGGGCCCTGCTTAGGGATGCTGTGATGCTTTGTTCTTTCCTCCATACATTTTTTATAGTTCAATTGTATGGGCACGTACATGTGTGTGTGCATGTATGTACATTTATGTATGTATGTGTGTGTGTACAAGTCTCTGTGTGTATGTGTGCATATGTATGTGTGTGTGTCTATGCGTGTGCATATGTGTGTCTGTACATGTGTGTGTTTCACACAGCTTTGGATAAGAATTTCACTTCACAAACACGATTACATGGCTTCAGCTCAGCAGCTTTCTTCCCTAGGACAGAAAACCAGATTCGGGGTTTCAAAGACAGAGTTTCCAGGCAGTGTTCTCATCCTCTGGGCACAACCTCAGCACTGTCTGTCCTACACTTCCCAACTGACTGCTGTACCTGGCCACACAATACAGGGCTGAGTCTGGGTGAGAGACTGCCTGTTTTTGTCCTGGAGAGATGCAGCAATGTGGGGGCGTGAGAGAGAGAGAGAGAGAGAGAGAGAGAGAGAGAGAGAGAGAGAGAGAGAGAGAGAGAGTGTATGTGCGCTTGTGGTGTCTGCTCTACTGATTTCAGTTGAACAGGAAGCCCGTCTTCTCAGGCCCTGATTTCCTCCCTCTGACAGAAGAATCCATATAAGGTAAAGCACACATGGCCTGTGAGAGGGAAGTTCCTGCCGTTGAACTGACAGCCCCAGAGTTGTGCTTTCCTTTGCTTCGGTGAAGCTTTGAACCTGGCAGCAGCCTTCCCCCTGCAGATCTACCTTTGATGCCCCTGATTTGGCTTCTGACCCTCTTTTCACCCCCCTAGCAGGTGCCTGTTCTTCCATGAAGCCCACCTTCCCTGTTTATGCCCATCTCCTTGAGACCTGCCTATGGAAAGAACACAAAGGGGAAATGAACACTTTCGTTAGTTTTTTGTAGGAGAACTTGCTTATGGCATGGAACTTTAAGCTTTGGGTGTGTTGAACAGGGGAGTATCTATTGTTACTCAGGTGGTCTTGGGGTGTTCCTCCCCTCAGACCATAACTGGGAGAGGATTAGAGTCTTTGCTGGTCATCAGACCATCTGAAAACTGCAAGCCCTGGCAGGCACAGTGTGTGTCCACATTTCCATCTGCAGTCTTTCCTGCGGGAACAGCTGCTGCTTCTTTTACATGGAAGCACAGAGAGGTGGTAAATGTCACACAAGTAGACAAATTAAAGGGGAATAACTGGAGGCTGGGGAAAAGGCTCAGTCAGGGACATGCTTGCCATGCAAGCATGAGGACCCGAGTCTGACCTCCTGAACCCATTCTAAAAAAGTTTCAGAACTAAATAATCTCCCAAATAAATAAAGCTGGGCATGGTAGCCCCAGAGAGATGGAGACAGGCAGATCCTCTCCCTGAGGCTCTCCGGTCAGACATCCAAGCCCAAGTGAGAGACCACGAGCAATGACACCCGAGGTTAACTTCCGGCCTCCACATGCATGTACAAACATGCACTCTGCACTCTTCACATGTACATGAATTTGTAATCCTAACAGTATGCAAATACACACACGTATATACATGCAAAAAGGTGTATAACTCTCAACTGTTCCATTGTATTGAGTCTGGAGCTGGATTTTTCATTAAACACGGCCATCAGCGGACACTCAGAATGCAATGGTTTGCAGACTGATCTCAGCATGTATGTTTCCAAGGGCCACCTTGATGATTTTCTCCAGAGAGGATTGGGGACAAGTTTTCCCTGTGACATAGTAGACCCCTCTGAACAGTAGAGATATGTTCACTTACCAGTAAGGTCCATGGTGATTGGTCCTGGCGCACTGTCACAAACAAGGCTAAGCCGGGTGACAGTCACGTTGGGGACTGTTGGGTCTGTAGGGTTAAAGAGAAAACATAAGTATATGGAAAGGGCATGTGTGGGTGTGTATGGTGTGTGTGTTTCAAGTTGTGGATGAGGGAAGAGATTATAAAGAGAAAATGGCTTCTCTATGTGGAGTAGCAATAGAAATATTCGCTATGCTTAGCTTTGATCCCTATAGAAATGGCAGAATTGTGATCTTTCTGATTCAGAAATTTGCATACTTTTATATCAAGTTGACACGAGCTAGAGTCGTTTTGGAAGAGTGAGTGACCCTCTCTTGAGAAAGTGCCCCCACCAGACTGGCATACAGACAGGTCAGTGGTGTATTGTCTTCACTGACAATTGCTTTAGGAGGGCCTAGCTCTTTATGGATGGTACTGTTGCTCCTGGGTGCTCTAAGAAAGCAGGCAGAGACCAAAGGTGGTGGAGGCACACACCTTTAATCCCAGCACTTGGGAGGCAGAGGCAGGTGGATCTCTGTGAGTTTGAGGTCAGCCTAGTCTACAGAGTGAGTTCCAGGACAGCTTAAAAAAAATAAAACAAAAAGAAAAGGAAAAGAAAGGGAAAAGGAAGCAAACGGAACAAGCCAGGAGGAGCACGCTAGTAAGCAATCTTTGTCCATGACTTTTGCATCAGTTCTTGCCTTCAGGTGCTCGCCTTGAGTTCCCGGCCCGACTTCCTTTAGTGATAGATTGTGACTGTGGAAGCATGAGCCAAATAAATCAACCCCTTTATCCCAAGATGCTAACTAAGACACAGACTCATCTTAATTATAAGTCTCAAATATCGAGACTGTCTATTCAGGCCTTGTCACCATATTTTGTTCTGACAGTGCGTGTATGTGTGTGTGTATGTGTGTGTGTTGTGTGTGTAACAGACACACACAACACACACAAACACACAGACAGAGAAAGAGAACTAATTATGAAACACCCCCCAAAGAGATAAGAATACAATCATAGGGGCTGATGGAGACCAGAATACAGTAATATAGTTGTGGTCTGAAATTCTAAGTGCTTTTTGTGGGTGAGTAATCTTTGTGTGCCTCACCTGTGACTTTCACACAGTCTCCAGAGAAGACTTAATTATACAGCCTACAACCTTAGACAGCACGAATAAAGAGCACCTCGCCCTCCTCACTGTGTAGCCCAACTGTGGGTGACAGCTGAGCATGTCTCACTGGAGGCCCTGCCCTGCCCCTCCGCATGCGCACAAACCTGCTACCACAGGGACGTCTCCCAACAGTGTCTTCTTGTACTTGGTTAGGCTCTCGTCATCTTTGTCCATCTCCTGCAGCTCCTTCAGGGACTTCTGAGGGGGTGGCTTGTAATTGAGCTTGCTGTCCAGGTCATCGTCTCCTTCCTCCAGCTGGGGCTGTGCGTCCTTCTCGGTCATCTTGATTTCTCTTTATTTCAGAGATAGGATGATGGTCCGTTAGCCAGTCGGGTTGCCATTGGTGCCACCCTTGCCTTATTGGAGATCTACACACATTAGGGAATCTTCAAATTGTCCCTCAGCACACTTCATGAAACATATAATCTTTCCAGCTGTTTCTCTAACTTAATTTTTCTTTGTAGAAACAAAACCATATAAATAAATAACTCACTTGTGAACAATACACTCTGGTGAAGAAGCATAATGAACAGCCCCAATGACCAATCATTCTAGCTCTCTTTGCTCCTTTGCTGTTCCCAGTATACAGTCTGAGCTACGGAGCCTTACAGACACAAGCAGGGCATCTGTGCTCAGATGGTTGGTTTCTTCTCATGAGCTTATTCTTTCATTGAATAGCAGTCAGATCTCGAAGGTGACACTCAGGAAACACAGACCTCTGACACCTGCCTGGGATATATGAATGGGCCCCATCCCACAGTGCTAATTATGGTTTGAGGGCAGACACTGGGTCCTCGGTTTTTCTTGAGTTCACACCCCCACCCCATAATACATATGTAGCTCTGCATTTTATAATTTTCATTGATTGATTTATTTTACTGTGTATCCTGTATTCTTTGGACATGCCACCAAGCAGCAATGGACTCAAATTCCTCTTGGCAAAATCTTATGTGCAAATATGTTCTAAGGGGCCTTCTCCAATCTCCCCAGTTCTTTGAGTCCTTACTATATTTTTTATATTTCTAGTAATCCTTTGTTGTCTATACACTGCAGGTTAGCTGTGAGTGTGATCTAATAGAAAAACTGTAAACTTATTTAAAAGATAATGAGATTTGTTTTTTAAAAAAATTCAACTTGATGGTATGACTCAATCATGGAGTTTACATGTGATGACATTGTATAAAAGTGTCAACAGGTTGGACGCATCTACAAGGTCTCCTGTGCATGGACCACGAATCTTTCCTTCTCTGATCATCGTCTACATTAAGTTGAGTTGTGTAAAGAAAAACGAGGAGGAGACCTAGTAAAATTATCCTCATGTGAGTGATGATGAGCGTCTGTAGAGACGGATTTTCACAGCTCCAAAGTAAAGAGGTAAAATAGTCCAGTTCTCACTGAATCATTGGGAAACTGAGAACTGATGGTTAAGAGACTCGTTCCTGGTCACGTAGCAGTGAACTCGACAGTGTGTGGCTCACATAGTGGTGAACTCGACAGTGTGTGCCTGGAGGTAAAGGGAGGTGCTGCCTGGGAGATGTCTGGGCAAGAATGTCAAATTTCTCATCTCCTCTTGCCCATAGGCACAGCCTTCATTTCTCATAGTCTCAAACCTAGAAGACATTATGTATCACATCTCATTCAGAGTGAAAACACGGTAGACGTCTGGGAATTCTCTGGGAATGAGGAAATTTATGGCTCAGTTTGATAGCAGTTAATATGTTACTCATATGACAAGAAGAAAAATAATTTGGAAATAGAGAAGAACTAAAGCAAATTTGATGGAACAAAAGAAAGAAATGGCCGGGGAGTATGGAGAGGGGATGAAGGAAAGGTTGAAACAGAGGAAGGGAGAGAAAGACACGAGGGACCTCTTCATTCATCTTCCAGCAAAACATCAGGGCAAACACCAAAGCCCTGAGTAGCTCTGAAAGCCACATTGCAATGCCCAGGTCCGTTTCCTGCACAGAAAGGAAGCAAGTAGGATGGCTTTTCTGATAACCCTGTCTCACTTGAACCACAGCATCACATCCCTCAAAGCCAAGACTCCAGATCAGCAGGGAAAGCATAATGACTAACCCAGCTCATATCCCAGACAGCATTCAGAGAAAAAATAGAATGAACTGGTAGGAAAAATAAAGAAGGATGCCGTGGGTGGATCTTGTAATCTGGGGGCAATTTAAGGACAAGCTTCAAGAAGCGGATGAAGAGCAAGCTGGGTAAGACGAACCGGAAGAGGCAGAGTCTCATCTGGTGGCCATAGCAGCTTAGCATGGTGGAGAGCCCACAACCTGCCAGATAGAGCAGCAGGCTATTCACAAGGACAAGCGTGGCCCAGCGCACAGGAGAGGACCTTCGGGAATACATCATTCCATCCTAACAGCTCCCCACTGAAAGCCTGGCCGTTAGATAGTGACATCGCGCCCATTCATCAGTTCAGGATGACCTTGTAAAGCTGCGATTCTTCAGCTTTACATTCCAGTTCTTGAAAAGAGTAAGAGAAGCCGGGCGGTGGTGGCGCGCACCTTTAATCCCAGCACTCGGGAGGCAGAGGCAGGCGGATCTCTGTGAGTTTGAGGCCAGCCTGGTCTAGAAGAGCTAGTGCCAGGACAGGAACCAAAAAGCTACGGAGAAAACCTGTCTCTAAAATAAAAAAAAAAAAAAAAGAAAAAGTAAGAGAAAGAGGGAAAGAGAGGGAGAAGAAGAGAAGGGAGAAAGTGAGGGGTTGGAGGGGGAGAAAGAGGGGTGAGGGATGGTCTGCCATAAGACTTATAAACTTCTAACTATGTGACCTTTGCCAAATCAATTCTTCCATCATTCCATCATCTTCCATCTTATTATTAAATCTGACAAAATTTAAATTTTCGTAATTCATTGCGAACATAAACATTTCATAAAACCAAGGCAACTTTCTGAAGAAGTTGAAGAGGGGAGGACAAAGTGCGGTGTCTGGATTTGGTGCAATAAATGTGGGCATTTCAGAGCCAATTACAATAATTTGACATAATCATAGCACAAGAAAAAGATACGAGACCCACTGATCCGAAGTTCCTCACTGTGCAAAGATGATTATTATGAGAATACACACAAAATAACTGCAAAGGCAACACTCAGCCAAAGCCTTTTCAGCAAAAAAAGAGGTTGAGACTTGTCGGTGGGCAGCCACGGCTTACAAAGGCCTTCACTTCGGAGCATACTGGCATGTACAATACTGGTCAGAGGCAGGGAAGGAAGGGAAGCTGGTAGCTTCCGTCACACTCAAGAGACCTAGCTGGTTGATTGGTGGCCCTTCTCTTTTGGGAGATGACGGGACTCTTAAAACATGTGAAAAGCAGGGATTGAGAGATTGATTCAGTTGCTATGAGCACTGGCTGCCCTTCCAGAGGACCTGGTGTGGATTCCCAGCACCTAGGCTGTAACTGTAACTCTAGTTCTGGAAGGTCTGTCACCCTCTTCTTGCTTCTGGGGTCTACATACAAACATGTGTGCAAAGCAGTCATAAACATAAAATAAAAATAAACAACTCTTGAAAAATATGACAAACATGGTCTTTAGTCCAAAAAAGAAAAGAATAAAGAAAGATATGATTTTTATTTTTTTTAGGTCATAGACCCATGGATTCTGAAGTCCTTCATAATCTTTTTTTGTTTTGTTTTGTTTTTTTTGTTTGTTTGTTTGGTTTTTCAAGATAGGCTTCACTGTTTCAGCTCTGGCTGTCCCCTGGAACTTGCTTTGTAGACCAAGCTGTCCTCGAACTCACAGAAATCTGCCTGCCTCTTCCTTCTGAGTGTTGGGATTAAAGGGGTGCACCACCACTGTGTGGCTTGGCCTGGCCTTCATAATCTTTATCACAGTCTAAGAACTCCAGGTTGGAAATGTGACCTTGGCCCTATAACTTCTGGTGAATGCAGTACAGTTAATTGTTACAGAGGAAGTTCTTTCCCCCTGAGGCCCTGCCGGATCCTTGAGGTCGGACCTCAAAGTAAAGTCTTGACCCCAAATGTTGGCTATACAGAAGCAGAGGACATCAGGTACTATCCATGGCTCATGAGTGTGGGCCTCTGGTGAGATCTGTGTGCGATCTGGGGCTGTTTATCTCCACACTAAGCAACCCCACCACATATGGAGGTTGGTCCCGCCTCCCTCGAAGTGAACTCTGTGGACACATAGTTCAGCCTTGAGGACCCTACGTTCCTTGTCTTGAGAGATGGGGACCAGGGCACATGGTCTCTAGGTGGCCCACTAGTCCCAGCCTCTCTCTGCAGGTATCTCCCTTCACTGTGAAGCTGAGCTCCTCTTTACTAACTTTACCTCATCTGTGAACATGAGAGAACAATACCGCCACTGAACTCTTTAAATTTCATATGACTTTCCACAAGGTGCTACATTCTGAACTTTATATAACTTGCTTTGCTCCCCCTCAGATGTAAATCATTTTTCTTTACCTGAAGCTCTTTGTGTCACAAAGACTATCCTAGAAACAGCCACAAGCAGTTACTGGACTGTTCTGAGTCCAAACTTAGCAATTCCACGCTCGGTGCAGCCCATGGACTATCGAAAGGAACCACTAGGCACGGCGAGGGAGCTTCATGTTACAGAAACAGAAAAAAACAGAAGAAAATAGTAAACACAGCTTAACCTCAGGCCGATACACACATGTCTTGCTGTTAATATGGTTGTTGGCCATAAAAGAAATTAGATTCTACATTTGTAGGAAATAAATCTTGCCCCTGGTTAACTTAGCCACGTGACCTTCATGTTTGATAAATTGTGGGCTCGAGGAAGGTGGGCCCACTCGAAGCCTGACTCAGCAACAAACTTCTTACAGGCCCTAAGCAAGCTTCTAACATCTGCCAGTGGTGAAGGAAAACTGGTCCTCCCCCATAGCATTGAACGGGGGAAGAACAGGCCAGAAGATTATTAATGCATACTAATAAACATTAATCCCTTTCCTCGTCTCCTCCCTTACTGGCCTTGCTAACACTGTGTGTTTTGCGGTATGTAACTGCCTAAGTGCCGAAAGCTTCCCCTGCGTACAAACTGATCATGCCCAGCCCTTTCTTCTCAACTTGTAGTCTGTTTTTCTGAGGAGTAAGGAAGAGAGCCAAGGTTCAGGCACTTCTGAGGGTTGTTTATAAGTGGAGTTTAATGTAAAACTACAAAGATTTTACAGTATTTACTGTATTTCCTTAGAAATACCTCGCAGTAACAATTTCATCTTAGACTGACCGAAGCCCCCGTTCACTCTGAACGATGGGTCAGTGGATGTAGAACAGTGAACAGAGAAATTCCCTCTGGCTCTGGAGCAAAATGCAGGGGCGATTCAACTAGGTTGAAAGGCTGGGTCTCCTGGGGTGTTAACCTGCACGTCTGAGTCACTACAAGGAAGAGGTAGCTACTAGAGAAAGGGAGAGAGGTGTGGGGGGTGGGGAGGGATGGGAGCAGGGGATTTCCTTGCAGTAGGGCCCAGAGCAGAGAGCTGGGTTCTCTCTGAAAACTGCACGTCTCACAGCTAATCAAGGCTCCTCAGGCTTTGATGCTGCTGCCTGGTCTCAGGAGACCCCAGCTTATCTCTCAGGACAGCCACAAGGCCTCTTGGTTGCTTCTGGAATCACCCCCAGTCCTTCAGTATTCCTAGCTGCATGGAAGATTTGGCCCTTCCTTGGCATTGAAAAACCATTCTCTACCAAGTCAGCTGCTTGGACATTCTAAACTCAAAACTAGATGCGAAGATCCAAGCTAGCGACTGAGAGGAACCCTTCTTGTACACTGCACTAAAGGTTCTTATGTCCAGAATGGGACATAGTTCTTAAATCAAATTCTGTATTTCTCTATTTTAAAAAAATCCACCCCCCCACCAGGCTTCCCTTTTTTCCAGACTGGATCGCACTCTGTAGCCCGGGCAGTCCTGGAAGTCACAGAGAAACCCCTGCCTCTGCCTCCCAAATGCTATGATTAAAGGTGTGCGCCACAGCTCCTCCAGAAAGTTTCACCTTTCCCTTCCTGAGGTTATTTCCTGCCTCTGCATTCCTAGCGTGCTTCTCCAGAAGGAGATAAGACTAAGATTTACGGTGCTTCTCCAACTGCCCACACTGCGACACTCTTCTTTCCCAAATAATACTTTAAAACAGTCTTCAAAGGCAGCTGTGCCATGGAAGCCATGACTAGGCAAAAAACAAACAAATAAACAAACAAACAAACAAAAACACTAGCCTTGAGTAACACAACATATCCCAAAGATTTTGAATGAATGAAACATCAGAAGTCAAAGACAGTCGAACTTAGGTTATCGGACCCCTGAAGCTTCAAAGACCTGGTGGAGTTTTAGCCGGCCTTGGTTGAGGAAATCAAAGCATTATCAACAGAGAACAAATTGGTAAGAGCTTGCTGTATGGGTGAAAGTACTGATGGTTGGTTCAGGAACAAGTGAGACCTGGGACCTGCCCCTGTAGGCTCTGCGTGAGACTCGTCCACCATCCCTCAGCACAGTTCATAAAGGAGCGTGCTGCCCCACAAATGAAGGCGCGCTATACATGGGCGTAGAGAAACCCTCTTCCATGGACGTTTCCCAAGGCTACCGTTTCCTTCACCCTACCCGCTACATGACTTCAGTCGAACTACCGAACACTTCCGTGACTTAGTAATCGTCTCCATTTGCTCAGTATGAAAATGTTGAGTTTCCCAATACCAAGCTTGGCACACAGAGGGCTCTGAGCCAATGCTGGCTGTCTTCTCTCTGCATGATTTTCTCCCCACAGGACTCCTCCTTCCTGCTAGCTGAAGTTAGTCACATTATATTCCCACAAATTCCCCTCAGAATAACTCTGTTGTTCTGAGCTTCCAGTGCAAGCAACGCTGCGAGACTACTCAGAGTCTCTCTCCCTAGGGACAGACCCATGGTCCCCAAAATGGTGAGGGACAAAATTCCAAGGGTTGGGAGATGCCCATGAGGCTGAGGCCGCATAGCCATAATTGTTCCTCACCGGCTGAGCCTGGGCCATGGAGATGGAGAGGGGACCATCGGTCTCTCAGAGACTCGGGCCTCCCAAAAGAATAAGCTGATTTTGTCACTACACTGTGCTGTATTTGAAAGTGGCAAGGAAATACTCTTAGAAATGACAAGATGAATGGCCCCTGCTGGTGAGCAGTCCCCCAGCCAACAGGTCACCATCGATCTCTTCTTGAGTTCTCATGTGAGGATTCCATGTGCCAACCCTGACTTCGGGAGGCTCTTGTCTTTGTGAATGGACGCTTTGGGAGCCTTCCTGTAGTCTACCTCTCTCACTGGCAGCGAGGAACTGCTCAGGGTTTCTCTCAGCCACATCACAGCTTACCCCAGATGGGGGGGGGGGGACATTAGGACAGGCTGCCTGGGAGGTGACAAGGAGAGGAAGGTCCATCAAGTCATCCAGAAAGCACTTCTAATGAGGCCAAAGTTCAGACTATGGCAGCCCAAAGGCCCACTGACCCTGTTCATGGTTGAGCCCTCTTAGCTTCTCCTAGCCTCTCTCTCTCCAGCACCCTTCTCTGTATCTTTGGGTTCCCTTTAGCTCTCCCTGGTGTGAAAGGCTGTTTTGTTTTGGGCAGTAACCGTGACTATGTTTCTGCCCATCCCATTGCAGGAATTTAATTCCCTGCTCTTGCTAATGCCTCAGTACTTGACAGCTTGGAACCATTTTTTTTTTCTCTTCTCAAAAATTCTCTTTAAAGTGTGCTCAAAAACAGGAAACCGCATAACCCCACCCCAGCACAACCCATTATCCACCAGCACAGTACATATCAACGCGGAGGTACGGCTTTTCTTTTCCTGAGCTTGCTCAAATTCCAGCTCCTGCCAAGCTAGGAAACAGCTCAGTGCACGGCCCCCGCCCCATCCCAGGTATTCCCAGAACCCTTCTCTAGAATATTCTCACAGCAGGGTACTTGCCTACCTCCTCTAGTTAGTCTACCAGTCCCAGCCCCGGCTTCCCCTTTTCTGCTCCAGTGGTCGGTCTCCTTAGCACTTTCTTATCGTGAAGTTTGTTTTAAAGAACCAGCCTTCTTAAGAACAGCCGGAGTGCATCTGCTGCAGGGCAGAAGCGTGGTTCCGAGATTTCCTGCGTGGGCTCTGCGCCCTCCTGCAGCCTCCCCCACCTCAGGCATTCAACTTACATTCAGGGCTTCGCGTTTTCTGTCGGGTACCTCTGCCTGTCAACTCTGACTTCTGAGTACTGGCAGTTAGAACAGGAAGGAAGTTAGTGAGAGAGAGAGAGAAAAAAAAATGTTTTAAACCTACTTGAAGAGGAAACCCTGGGCTGTCTCAAATCCTGTTCCTTTGCACTGCCTATCTTCCGATCAGCCAGCTCCGAGCAGCATTCTTGACAATTAACGACACATGTGGAGCGAGCCAGCCCATGTGACACGGGCTGCATGAGTGTGCATGCGGGGGGATGGTCCCCATAGCCGTGCGTGCGTGCTATGAATAACTGTGTGTGTGTGGCTAAGAGCCATAATCTTAGGGAGATACGTGCAGCCCCCCAAACAATAGTGATAAATTTGTAGAGGCTTTGGTGTGTATGCCTAACTTCTGCTTCTACAGCCCCCCCCCCCCCCGCAGGCTTTTTTACTTTTTTTTTTTCCTGGTAAGACAATTTGTTGGAAGTGCAGAGTAGGAATTCTGAATGTTAAGTGTATATACTTGGTGCTAAATATTTCTTTTCAGACATTTTTGGAGCTTTGTTTCCTGGTTCTAGTTTTAAGCTATTGCTGTGTTTTGAGCCATAAACCTTCAAATGAAGTAAACAAAAGCAAAAACAAAACAACAAAAGTCCCTCTGCCCTTGGCTATATCCAGGAATGCAGATTTGCAAAAGAAAATTCAACTTCATTAATTCATCATCTAAGGCAGAAATCTGTGATAATCACATATATGCTAAAATTGACTTTGCTGCTATTTGAGGAAATGGTTTGTGAAGTCATGTAAATGAGAACAAGCTGCCAAGGCCATATGCAAACCTTTTGAGGAAACAGTGGCTGTGATCTCTATCTCACTGACTCTCCACGCTCCTGTGACCGCAGTCAAAACTGCAGGCTCATTTATACTAAGATTTCAGCAGTCAGTATTTGTATCTATACACTTAGTGCTTGCTACCTCAACACAGCCAATTGAAAAAACAGCATTAATTCTGTCTTCACCCAAGTTTATTGGATGCTGTGTGTTCCTAGGTTTATTTTGAAATTCACTGCCAGGATTGCATTTTGCCCTTAGGGTAATTAGAGCTGGACTGGCCAAGGAGATGGCAGTCAGCCTGGGTGAGAAAACGGACTAACCTAGAAAAAGTATAAGAGGGAAAGCAGTGGGGTTGGGGGTGGGTGCTGGATAGTTTAGGGCAACTTGAACAAGCCTGTATGCATCCAAAGAAAGGAACCTCCATTGGAGAAAAAAAAGCTTCCATAAGTTTGGGCTGCAGGTAAGCCATATAGGGCATTTTATTAATTAGTGATTGGTGGGGGAGGGCACAGTCGATTGTGGGGGGTTCCCCCCCGGTCTATAAAAAAGTGGGCTGAGCACACCCTGAAGAGCAAGCAAGTAAGCCACACTCCTTCCTGACATCTGCTTCTGCCTCCAGTTTTTGTTTTTGCCCTGTTTGAGTTCTTGCCATGGCTTCCCTCAGAGACCTACTATTCGTAAGCTAAATAAATGCTTTCCTCCTCCAGTTGCTTTGGTCACTGTGTTTCATCGCAGCAATAGCAGCCCTAACTAAGACAGTGTGCATGTCTAAAAGCCAGTGTTCGGAAGGCCGAGTCAAGAGGGTCTCAGATTTGGGGTCAGGCCTGGGCTACATGGCTTCATAGTAAGGCCACCTCACCAGTAATAAAAAAAACAAACAAATAAATAAGCACCAAACAGGAGAATAGTACATAACTAAATTCAACCAAGTTAAGAAAACTCCCAGACAGACCCGTTTTATAAATTTCAAGATAATATGTAGGTAGAAGATCACCCATCAAACACAGTGGATAGCTGTACATTGATAAAAATGCTCTCGAATTGGAGCTAAGAGCCCACTCAACAAGACGAAGAGCATGCCAGGTACTGAAAACCTAGCTACCTACTCAGTGGTGGTGAAGTCATGGTTACTGGAGGAGAATCTACAGCGATTCATTTACTAAAGCATCATCATCCCTTAACAACAATCCTTAAAGGTTGTTCTTTTACCCACAGAGAAATCTAGTCTCTACCCTTCATCAAGAAAGCTTCATTTTGGAACCAATAGAGACCACTACGGATAGACCACCACCAATCAGAATACAGACTTGTGGAGCCCAGTATCAACGAATACAAAATACTCCCACATCAGAGGCTTAGAAAACATTGCAGAAGAGGGTGTGGAAAGATTATAAGAGCCAGATGATCTAGGAGTTTGCTGTGAGACTGACTAGTAATGTCAGAACCCACACCCATAAAGTCTCACAAACATGACTGCCTGAACGTGAGCTGGACAAGGACAACACTGATGGGCATGCCAAAGTGGACTGGAAAAACCCACAAGACCCTACACAGAGAACTCCAGGCAACCGAGGAAAAACTGGGAGTGGGAGAGGTGGTCTTCCCCAAGGAAGAGCACACTGATTAGTTGCCTAGTGCCAATATAGCCCTGAACACAACATGCAAGTAACATTATACAGAGCAAGCTGGTTCTATTTAGGAATATATA
Organism: Alexandromys fortis; assembly: GCF_014885135.2. Taxonomy (NCBI): domain Eukaryota; kingdom Metazoa; phylum Chordata; class Mammalia; order Rodentia; family Cricetidae; genus Alexandromys; species Alexandromys fortis. Next base: position 7,311,839 of record NW_026067905.1, on the reverse strand, counting down.
TATTCATGTATATATGTGCATATATATGCATGTGGTAATAATGGGGAAAAGGTCAAGTATTTGAGTGTGTGTTTTTATGGGGAGTAGTAGTGGAGAGGCAAGAAAAGGAAAAGAGAAATGTTGAAATTGTATTCTAATCTCAGAAATAAAAAAATGTATATGATTTACCCAGAAGAAAAAGAGGAACATATTTATTCATTTGATACTATTTGTTGGGTATTTCTCTTTCAAACAGTGTTGGGGTATTGAGGTACAAGGAAGTCAAACCTCTGCAGTCTGGGGTAACTTACATTCCCAAGGGCAGACAAAGAATAACCCATACATTAACAGAATAAAGAATACTTAGAACTTGGTGGTGGTGGGGGTCAGGGTCTGCTTGAGCACACCCATTTTCTGTGCTAATAGGGCCAATACCACGAGTTAGGCCTGACTGTCCCTGTTGAGCTGAGCCCAATATGTTCTGGTAGTCTGTGTTACTGGGGCACTTTAGGGAAAGATATCAGAAGGCAAAAGCTGTAGACTCCATATGATCTATGTAGTCTCTACACCACCCTTGGAACACAGAGAAATTCATAATTTTTATCAAGTTTTCAGACGGGTCTACAACCTTGAAATAATAGCAACTACTAGGTCAATCGTCATTTTGGTGATAGATTCTTGGAAATTGTCCTCCCGTGCACAAACGCTGGGGGTCCAGGGAAACTGGTAGGACCTGTGAAGAAGTTGTTATGGGAGTCATTGACCCCAGTTGACCTCTTCCTGTGTTTTTCCGTGGCAGGTCATTCTTTTATTTACCAGAGGAGAAAATGGAATGAATTCCTTCAAAAAGACTGAAACAGCAGACACTGCCCTTCCGGCCCTTGCTGGGAAGAATTAGTTATTGACCGAGGCTCCCTTCCCCGTTTGTCTTCGTGGTAAGAGGATCTCTGTTGCCCCACACAGGCAGGCTAATGCCGAGTGACGCCACTAAATTTTACAAACCTGCTTAAGAATTTTCAGAACAACGATGAAACCTTGGAAACGTTCTGGCTGTTTCAAGGGAATACGACAGAAAGGTGAATCCAGAGAAATCTTGCTTAGGGTCACACTTTTGACAGGGGCCTCTGAAAATGTTGACCCCCTCCCCACTCCCACCCTGCTGGCTGCTGACGCAGCAATGACTTTGCACAGACATGGTTCTTAAAGGCCATAAAAAGAAGCAGGCAGAGAAGGCTTTCTGCCCTAACCTCTGCCTGCTCTGAAGTGTGTCCGTACATACCGGTCTCCGAATGGGGGGCGAAAGAAAGGCTGCTTCTAACAACACTGTCCGCATCTCTGGTGGCATTCCCCTCCCCTCCACTCCAATCCCCACCCCCACCCCATCTCTAGTCTGCTTCTGACCCCATTGTGTTGGTCAACACCCTTGGTCTGACCACACCCCTCCCCTCCACTCCACTCCACTCCCAACCCCACCCCATCTCTCCTCTTCTTCTGACCCTACTGACAGCACTCTTGGTCTGACTTTCCCATCTAAGCCTCAGTTTTCTCAATTGCAGAAAAAAGGTGTATTTTCTTTTGTTTTTTG
>NW_026067905.1:7260362-7310052 GCF_014885135.2 Alexandromys fortis | reverse complement strand
TTTTTTGGATTTTTCGAGACAGGGTTTCTCTGTAGCTTTTGGTTCCTGTCCTGGAACTAGCTCTTGTAGACCAGGCTGGCTTCAAACTCACAGAGATCCACCTGCCTCTGCCTCCCAAGTGCTGGGATTAAAGGCGTGCACCACCACCGCCCGGCTTGATTTTCCTTTTTGAATGGAATGACTGTGCTATAAAATAGCAGAGAAAACACCAAATCCCAGTCAATGCACAAATTAGTAACAATCATTTATGATCATGTGTGAGTATGATGTAGGACACACATGTATTTCATCCAACACCACACACACACACACACACACACACACACACACACACACACACAGAGGCGGGGGTGCTGCAGGTTGTAAAAGTCCTGAACATGATTAGGTAAAGGAAGTATGACATAATCCTAGACCCTGAACTTGATAATAATATAAAGGGGAGATAGAAAAGATTATAACTTTTGATAGGATAGGACAAATGAGTTTCCATGGGTATTTTGAGGACAAAAATGAGGATCTAGGGAAGGCTTCTTGGAGAAGGTGACCGCAGTGCTCCGTCTGAAGAACAGCTGGCACTGGGTGGCCAGTGTGAGAAGATTGGGGGGTACAGGAGGAGGTGTTTGGTGTGGAGGAGACGGGTTAGCAGTGGCCTGGTGGCCTACAGTGGAGCAGCTTGCAGAAGAAGTTTGTAAGGACCTTGCTGGCTTTTGGTGTAGCAAGCTTTTTCGTTGACCGCCAGCTCACAAATAATGGCACGGAGACTTATTATTAGTTATAAAAGCATGGGCTTAGCTTAGGTTTGTCTCACTAGCTCTTACAACCTCTTACAACTTAAATTAACGTATTTAAAAAAAAATCTATGTTTTAGCCGGGCGGTGGTAGTGCATGCCTTTAATCCCAGCACTTGGGAGGCAGAGGCAGGTGGATCTCTGTGAGTTCGAGACCAGCCTGGTCTCCAAGAGCTAGTTCCAGGACAGGCTCCAAAACCACAGAGAAACCCTGTCTCGAAAAAACCAAAAGAAAAAAAATCTATGTTTTACCATGTGGCTTCTACCTTTCTTTCATATTGTATGTTCTATTCCCTTCACGTCTCATCGGTGTCTTCTCCACACCTCTGTAGTCTCCTCCTACTTCCTCTCTCTGCTTGGAGGTCATGACTGTACCTCTTCCTTGACCTTCAGCTCTTTATTAAACCATTCACAGCAATATATCTTCATACAGTGTACAAATATCCCACAACACTTTGGCTAACTCAAGATGGCTGGAATGGATGGTTTTGGACATCAGTGATCCCAGAAACAGGAGGATTCTGCATTTCAGGCTATCCTGTGCTTCATATCCAGTTCTAGGCAAAGCTTGGGCTAGACTTCTCATAAAGGTCAGAGCCGGGCTGCCAGGGAGGAGGTAAAGAGAAAGTCGATGGAATATAACATAAGGCTGAGAAACATGTTTGAGAGGGGCTGGCTCAGTCAGAGTCTAGAGCACACTAGACCGCACTGGAACATAAGCCGCGTTAGTGAGGAACTTGGGCTTGATGCCTGCAGTGGTAGACAGCTACTGAAAATGATGGAGGAACATGATCTGTCGGATTTCACATAGTTGGTGCACAAGATCCATTCAGTTCTGTAGGCATAGATGAGAACATTCGACACAGAGGAAGTCAGGTCTCAGGAATACACAGGAGAAACTGGCAAGATTCGGTGCTTGAAGGACTCATGGACATCAGACAACTCCCAGACTTCCCGTTAGGGTCCTTGTTGTCTCACTCACTGATCCCGAGCACTGGAAAGGAATGGCAGCTGTGTCGGTGGAAATAATGGCTTGCCTTGGATCTGCCGAGTGTTGAGTTTGAACTCAGATGTTGCTGGTAGGGTTATTTCTGTCCAACAAGACAATATATCAAGCTTGGGTTTTGATACCTGGCTCTGGACAGGGATTTAGGGCAGGCTTTTCTGCAGCAGCCCAGTAAATCATCATCACTGGTCTCAGGCAGGGCTTCAGAATGGGTCAGGCAGCTCCAGCCAGGAATCTACTGCAGAAAGCATTGTGGCTTTCACTGTGATGTTGATGAAATGCTTGCTTAAACCAGAGGAAACAGACAAGATCACTCAGAAGGAATGAAGAAAAAAAATGTCCCAAGTCTGCAGAAATTCCTTTAGCTCTGTTTCAGATTCATAACCTGCTGACTCCTGCAGCTGTTGCTGGCACCCTGGTCCTCTGCTGTGCCTCAGTTGGACCTCTGGAGTGCCTCTTATATATTCCCCATCTATGGCGGTATCTTGTTTGTGATCTAACAAATAAAGCTTGCCTGCAGATCAGAGTGCAGTGCTAAGCCATTAGTTAGCCATAGAGGCCAGGGAGTGGTGGCACACACTTGAAATCTCAGCACTTGATAGACAGAGGTGAATTTCTGAGAGTTTAAGGACATCCTAGGCTATGCGAGATTGAATCTGTCTAAAAGAGAAATAGTGATTACACAAAGGTGATCCCAGCACTTGGGATTCCACTCCTTTAATCCAATCACTAGGGAGGAGGAGATGTGGCTGGGTGGAGACAGGAACATAGGCGGGAGGATTTAGTCTGAGGTTTCGTAGAGAGAGCATTCAGTCTGAGGTTTTGCAGGCGCAGGATTTCCCCTTTGGTCCGAGGATTTAGTAGCGCTTGCTGCTCTGCTTCTCTGATCTTCAGTATTAACCCCTATATCTGACTCTGGATTTTTATTAAGACCAATTAGAAGCCGTGCTATACCCATTTCCACAATAGCCTGTAGCACTAGCCCTACAACACTCAGCATAGACTCAAGACCACAAATCTTTCAAGCTGCTAAGGGCCATTTATCCATTTGGAATAAATGGGGGTTGTGGGTGGGTCTCAGGTGGTAGACTATTTGCCCACCAGCATGGAGCTCTGAGTTTGATCCCCAGGATTGCACAAGCCAGGTGTGGTCACACGTGACTCTCTAACCTCAGAACTCAGGAGTTGGAGGCAGGAAGATCAGAAGGACATGGTGCTTTGTCTCTAAACAAAAAGGATGGGTAAATGGAGACTTTCTTGCGGCCTACAGGTTGTTTTGTTGTGGCAGCCGACCCCCATGACATGCCCCAGTGATCCAGAGAGTCATACCAGATGTGATGTTGGCCTGTGTGACCTACAGAATATGGCAGAAGTGATGGTGTGTCACTTCCAAGGCTTTATTATAAAGGACATCATACCCATTTTCCTGACCCATCTTAGATCACCCAGAGTGGGAAACTGGGTACTAGGACATAATGATACGTAATGCCCTATGATAGTCTACAGGGAGAGAAATTTCAGCCTTCTGACCAAACCATGTGAGCGAGCCATTCTTCGGCAAATCCTACCGGCCTGTGCCACCAGAACCGGCAAGTGAGCCATTCTGGAAGTGAATCTCATGACTATAGATGACTACAATTCTGGCTGATAACTTGCTACAATCTAAGGCCCTGGGCAGGAGCCACTTAGTTGTGTCCCTGAACTGACCCTTAGGCATCCTCAGGAAAGATAACATGATTATTGTTGCCCATCCAAGTTTGGGCTTGCTTTTCATGTGGCACCTGTAGCTGGTTTTTGTTTTACTCTTTGAGGAGCCACCACTCAGCTCCCAAATAAACACACGGAGACTTAATTCTTACTTATGAATGCCCTGCCTTAGCTTGGCTTGTTTCTAGCCAGCTTTTCTAACTTAAATTATCCTGTTTCTCTTTACCTGTATTTTGCCTCTGGGTTTTTACCTTTCTTTATCCTATATATCTTTCTTTCCTTCTCACTTAGTGGCTGGCTGTGTGACTGCGTGACTGGCCCCTGGTGTCCTCCTCTCCTTTCCCTTTTCTTGCTCCTTTCTTCTCTTCTTCTTCTCTAGAGCCTTGATTTCTCCTCCTATTTTTATTCTCTGCCTGGCAGCCCTACCTACCCTTTCTCTTGTGTAGCTATTGGCCATTCAGCTCTTTATTAGACCAATCATGTGTTTTAGATAGGCAAAGTAACACAGTTTTACAGAGTTAAACAAATGCAATGTAAAAGAATGCAACGCATCTTTGCATCCTTAAACAAATATTCCACAGCATCAACGAATGCAACACATCTTAAACTAATATTCAGCCAAAGGTACCAACTGATTAATGCACTCATATCTGCTTCCTCGAATACTCTAAACTCATCCTCCTACACTTGGCTGTTGTTTGCTCCCTTGAAGTCTCTTCAGAAGAAATTGTCTCTTAGTGTGGAGAGGGATTCTCTCTGCAGGAATGTGCCTTTTCCTAGATCTTCATGCATAAGTTGATTCCTGACTTTATTTAGGTTTCAACTCAAATATGAAGCCACCAAAGAGGTCCTTTCTAACCCCACATCTAAAGTAGTGAGATGCTGGCTGGATCGCTTATTAGGTAAAGGCACTTGCTGGCAAGTCTGACCTGTCAATTCTATCCTCAGGATTTCTATGGAGGAGGAGAGAACCGACACTCACACAGGTTGTTCACACACACGTGCCGTAGGATTCATGCACTCCCAAAATTAAAACGAGAGATAAAAATCGTGCTCTCTAACCATCTATAGTTGTTTTCATTTATGAAACAAAGCATCTAAAATTTTTATAAATGTTCCCCTTAGTATTTTTCCTTTTCTCCCCCAAAATGAGAGTTCTCCAGGGACAAAGATGTTGCTCTATCCGCAGCTCTCTCAGGGGCTAGAGCCTTGCTCACACTCATTGTAGGCTATCAACAAACGTGGAGAATGAGAAGATCACACACAGGGGAGCAGGATCTATGAAAGCAGAAGTTATAGGTACTTGGCATGGGGAAGAGGTAGAGGACCTAGAGAGGCCAGGATGGCTTCAAGGCAGAAGAGGGAGAAGTGAGGACAGAGCAGTCATGCCAGCGGACCCAGGCTTACATTTAAGCTTGGCACAAACATTGATTTAATGGCTTCTGTGTTTATGTTTCTTTGTTAAATATTTAAGAGCCAGAATTTTAAGCAAACTTTGTAGTTTTGAAGTAATGACAGGTTTTTAGCAGGCCGTAAAGAAACACACAGTCCCTTCTGTGGCTGCGTCTGCCTCCGAGTGTTACATCGTTATTAGCTATGTTCAGATTCAGTGCAGGATCTCGGCATGGTACAATGCGGAGAACTTACTCGGATTTTCCTCTCAGTGTGTATGTATGCATGTGTATGCGTGTATGTTTATGACTGTTCATGACCGAGATATAACCCACCATCATCACCCAAACTTTACCTTTTTGCTATCTTTACCTGTTTCATTTCTCGATGGTCATTCCCACCTCTTCCTGCTTCCCTGATCCATAGCAACCGCTAATCCAGTCTGCATTGACTACTTTTTCAGGATGACTTCATGAACGGAATTGCATGCACTTTTGAAGTTTGACTTCTTCTATTTGGTCCAATTTCCCTAAGGTTCATTGAAGTAGGAGTGTGTGTGTGTGTGTGTGTGTGTGTGTGTGTGTTCTGTGCTTCTTCCAGAGCTGGGCAGCATTGCATGGTACAAACATACCACAGTTTATTTACTTGTCAGAACCTGGATAGGTTTTAGTCTGGGACAAATATGAATCAAGCCACTAGAAAATGTGCGCACAAGTTTCTGAGTGAAACTAAATTTTCACTTCCCTAGGTAAATTTGTAGGAATGCAATTGTTAGGTTGTTGCGGGAGGTCCTTCCGCCCCTCCAACCAATAGCTGCTGTGATACCAGCCCATTGGGGCGTGGTCTCTCTCCCTTTAAAAAAGCAGCTATTTCCTCTGCTCGCTCTCTTCACTTCCTGCTCCGCTGGAGACTAGACTCCCTTCCTGGTTGTGCAGATGGCTGTTGTCTGGGACGGTGATCTGTAAGTTTTCCCCTTTAAATAAATAACACCCTATTAATCATAACTCCAAACTGGTGTGGCCTTGTTCGTGACTTACGCCTACATCTGGCGCCCAACGTGGGGCTTTTAGGACCTCCCACAACATTAGGTTGTATAGTAAACCCGTGTTTAACTTTAGGATGCTTGGAAAATGCCTGCCAGATGTTTGGCAACACCAAGCACCATGGCTGGAACATTCTCCATCCTGCTTGCAGCACATAGGTAGTCCAGTCTCTCCACGTCCTTGCCGTCATTGACTGTCTCCACTTTTTTAGGGGTCCCCATTGGTCATCTCTCACTGTGCTTTAGTGCACATTTCTTTAATATGCGTTACAGTAAACATCTTATGTGTTTATTTATGAACCCTCTCCTATGACATGTCTGCACTTTTTGTTCATTTTCTTAGTGAATTGTTTGCCTTTGGAATGGTATTTTTAACCGACATGTATTCATTGTACATGTTACTGTGTTTCTTAAGGACATTTTCATGAAATATATAAGTGTGCCTTGAGAATTTTCTGCCACCACCACTGACCTTCTCCTTTCTTCTCCTTCCCCTTCTGGTTCTTCTCTGTTCTAGTTCCACCTCTCCTTCCGTGTCATTTTAAACCTTTGATTTTATGTATGTTTATAAACCGAGGATCGAGCGTGAGAAACAGCATTCAATGCTTGTCTTTTCCAGACAGGCTTAATTTCTTTAGTGTAGCAATTTCCATTTGAATCTATTTTCCTGCAAATAAGAAAGCTTACGGTTGAAACCATTGCTCTCTGTGTGTGTGTGTCTATGTCTGTGTGTGTTTCTCTGTGTGTGTGTGTGTCTGTGTGTGTGCCACATTTTCTCCATCCTCTCCTCCGTGGATGGACACCTGGGCTGTTTCCATGGTAACTAATGTGAACTGAGCTACACTGAACACTGATGTGCAAATGTCACTGTGTTGGAGGTCTTCAGCTAATACCCAGGAGTGGTATGACCCGGTCATACTCTCTAGTGTATTGAGAAGCCTCTATGTCGACTCCCAGAAAGCCATTTTATTTTCCATTCTTACCAGCAGTGTTTATACAAGACTTCTTCCCTCTCCCGTGTGTTCTCACCAGCATTTGGGATTGTTTTCTTGGGTGAGGTAAGATCCCGGTGTAGCTTTAATTTAATTTTCATTTCTATGATATTGACTGAGATAACATTATTGTATTATTGTAGTTGTCTTTAAAAAAGGCAAGGTCATGATTGACCTTGAACTTCCATCCTGTCTCAGCCTCCTATGTGCTGTGATTAAGAGCATGTACCACTAAGGAAGACCTGTATGACAAGAACTTTAAATCTTTGAAGAAAGAAACTGAAGAAGACACCAAAAAGTAGAAAGATCTCTCATACTATTGGGTAGGTAGAATGAACATAGTAAAAATGGCAATCTTACCAAAAGCAAGCTACAGATTCAATGCAATGCCCAGCAAATTTATTTATTTATTTATTTATTGAAAATTTCCACCTCCTGCCCTCCTCCCATTTCTCTCCCCCTCCCTCCACTCCCCCTCCCCCTCCCTTTCCAGTCCTAAGAGAAGTCAGGGTGCCCTGCCCTGTGGGAAGTCCAAGGCCCTCCCTCCTCCATCCAGGTCTAGGAAGGTGTGCATCTAAACAGACTAGGCTCCTAAAAAGTCAGTACATGCAGTAGAATCAAAACCGAGTGCCATTATCATTGGCTTCTCAGTCAGCCCTCATTGTCAGCCACATTCAGAGAGTCCAGTCTGATCACATGCTTGTTCAGTCCCAGTCCAGCTGGCCTTGGTGAGCTCCCATTAGATCAGTCACACCGTCTCAGTGGATGGATGCACCCCTCATGGTCTTGACTTCCTTGCTAATGTTCTCCCTCCTTCTGCTCTTCATCTGGACCTTGGGAGCTCAGTCCAGTATTCCAATGTGGGTCTCTGCCTCTCCATCCATCGCCAGATGAAGGCTCTATGGTGATATGCAAGATATTCATCAGTGTGGCTGTGGGAGAAGACCAGTTCAGGCACTCTCTCCTCTGCTGCCCAAGGACCTAGCTGGGGACATCCCCATGGACACCTGGGAACCCCTCTAGAGCCAAGTATCTTGCCAATCCTAAAATAGCTCCCTTAATTAAGATATCTTCTTCCCTGCTCCCATATCCACCCTTCCTCCATCTCAACCATCCCATTCCCCCAAGCTCTCCCCAATCTTCCCCTTCTCCCTTCTCTCTCCCCATCTCCCCTTTTCCCCACCCCACCCCCATGCTCCCAACTTTTGCCCAGCAATATCCAGGAGGATAAATATATGTTTTTCTTTGGGTTCACCTTCTTATTTAGCTTCTCTAGGATCACGAACTATAGGCTCAATGTCCTTTGTTTATGGCTAGAATCCACTAATGAGTGAGTACATACCATATTCATCTTTTTGGGTCTGGGTTATCTCACTCAGTAAAGTGTTCACAGACCTCAAAAGAACAGTACTCAACTTCAGATGGAAAAGCAAAAAACCCAGGATAGCCGAAACAATCCTGTACAGTAAAGGAACTTCTGGAGGCATCACAATCTCTGACTTCAAACTCTACTACAGAGCTACAGTACTGAAAACAGCCTGATATTGGCATAAAAACAGACAGGAGGACCAATGGAACTGAATCAAAGACCCAGATATCAATCCACACACCTTAGAACTCCTGATTTTTGACAAAGATGCATAAAAATACAAAGTGGAAAAAGAAAGCATATTTAACAAATGGTGCTGGCATAACTAGATATCAATATGTAGAAGAATAAAAATAAATCCATATCTATCACCATGCACAAAACTCAAGTCTAAATGAATCAAAAACCTCAACATAAAACCAGCCACACTGAACCTCATAGAAGAGAAAGTGGGAAGTACACTTGAACACGTTGGCACAGGAGACCACTTCCTAAATATAACCCCAGCAGCACAGACACTGAGAGAAACAATTAATAAATGAGACCTCCTGAAACTGAAAAGCTTCTGTAAAACAAAGGACATGGTCAACAACACAAAACAACAGCCTACAGAACAGGAAAAGATCTTTACTAACCCCACATCAGACAAAGGTCTGATCTCCACAATATACAAAAAACTCAAGAAGCCCGGTGGTGGTGGCACAGGAGCTGGGTGGTGGTGGTGCACGCCTTTAATCCCAGCACCCGGGAGGCAGAGAAGGGCAGATCTCTGTGAGTTCAAGGCCAGCCTGGTCTACAAGAGCTAGTTCCAGGACAGGAACCAAAAAACCTCAAGAAATTGGTCATCAAAAGAACAAATAATACAGTAAAATAAAATGGGATACAGACTTAAACAGAGAAGTCTTAACAGAGGAATCTAAAATGGCTGAAAGACACTTAAGGAAATGTTCAACATCCTTAGCCATCAGAGAAATACAAACCAAAACAAGTCTGAGATTCCACCTTACACCTGTCAGAATGGCCAAGATCAAAAACACTAACGACAATTTATGCTGGAGAGGATGTGGGGTAAAGGAAACACTCCTGCATTGCTGGAGTTGTGTAGCATGGATAATAAAACCCAGAGACAGAAATTGGGGTTCAACCTGAAAACCAGAAAAGCAAGGTAGCCAAACCACTAGAAAAGTTTTACTTCTACCAAGGCTGGGTGACAGCAAACCAAGCAAACTAAACCTCTCTCTCCTGTCACTTGATAGTCCATTAGTGCTGGGATTAAAGGTGTGTGATTCCCTAGGACTGGGATTAAAGGTGTGAGCCACCGCCACCCGGATTTGTTTCTGCATTGATTTTGTGTAGCCCAGGGTAGACTTGAACTCATAGAGACTCATCTGACTCTGTCTCCCGAGTCCTAGGATTAAAGGTGCAGGTCACCAATGCCTGACCTCTAGTGGCTTTAGCTTTGCCTCTCATCTTCAGGCAAGATTTATTTATCAAAATACAAATAATATCCCACTGCACCATTGCCTTGTTTTATGCACTTTGGGCAAAAAGCTAATTCTGCACATTTGTGTGAGAGTGAATACTGAACTCTTCAGCATTTCCTCGGTCTGCAGAATCATTTTGAAATACTCCTATTCTGATTTTGCTGAGAGGTTTGTTAGAAGTTAGAAAGCTATTGGTTGTTCCCATAACACTTGTGCCATTACAGCAGTGGGTAAACCTTGCCTCTTGGTTTATTGGAAGTTCTAGGGTTCACATCTGGGTAGGATCAATACGCCTTTTCTCCCCTAGCAGCCTTCACAGCACCCTCAGATCACAGGAAAAATAACCAGCACGGAGGAAGCTTCCGGCTCAGCCCTAGTTTGATTTATCTTTATCTTGCAGCCAAGGCACGTGGTCTCTTCAGCAATAGGGCCTTGTTATACAGTTCTGGCAGATGGCCAAGAGGAATAACAAGAACTATTCTTGGTTTGGAAGTCTTGGGGCCTCTTGATAAACAACTCGTAAGGATTCCTATGGCTTTTTCACACACCCTTTGCTTTTGTTAACTACCCCCAAGTGTTTTCTTCACCAACTGGTAGATAATATGATTTTTCTTCCTTAGTTATTTAGTCTTCATTTAGTTAATATGATGGATTATATTGGTTGATTTCAATCAACCCATCTGTTTATAGCATATTTTTCTTTTATTTCAAGACAATGTTTCTCTGTAACTTTGGAGCCTGTCCTAGAACTAGCTCTTGTAGACCAGGCTGACCTCTAACTCACAGAGATCTGCCTGTCGCTACCTCCCGAGTGCTGGGATTAAAGGTGTACACCACCACCGCCTGGCTGTTTATGGTATATTATTCTTTATATTATGGATTATATTAATTGGTTTAAATCAACCCATTTGTTTTGGTGTGTTACTTTTTACACATTATGCTTTGTATAAATACATTAAAGGTACTGGTTGGTACTTCTCAGTTTTTCCCATCTCTTTTGGTTTTGATGCTTTGGAAAATCAGACCTCACAAAAGGAGTTGGGATGTTTTCTCCAACCTCTCTTTTCTAGATGAGGAAAAGAGGAACCTGGGTTGTGTGCTCCCCTCGGCCTCTCCGTGCCTTAGTAGAAGTGGGAAACCCTGACACTAGGGCATTCCAAACATGGAGAAATCATGTGTTTTCCTCCTCTCATATATTTTAAGAAACACCAAAGAAAGCTTAGGGATTGGCACTGAAGTTAAGCAGCTTACAGAACAGCTAAACTTTTAATTGCTTATACCTGTCCTGTAATGACTTCCCTATACAGGATCAACAACCCTTCTCCATCTGTCAGAAAGCGTCAGATGCTAAAGATTATAAAGGTATAGAACATGGGCTAAACCCCTGGATTATTACATTTAATTTTAAATGAATAAAACATTTTTCTTGGTGGTCTACCTGCATGTTGGCATGTACATCAGTTGGGTACCCAGGTACCAAGTTGTCTGCCCCTCAAAATATCTCTCTTGTTTTCTCTTTGCAGTAATGACCACCTTGTTTCAGCTCTGCTTTATTCTCTAGTGCTGAGGTTCTGACTTGCTAGAGTGTTATCAATAACACCAGAAGGTATAGATCCTTTGAAAGCAGTGTGAATCATACATTATTGTAACCATTGATAGTCTCCCCAACCTCACCCCCACTTTTGCTTCTCTTCCTTCTTTGTGTTTTGGTCAGTGAAATTCCTGACAGTTTTACTTCTTCATTAAAAAAAAAAAAAATCTCAGAATGTTGCCCATCCAAACTTCCCCTAGAGGAATCCTGTGCTGATTGGTCACCTTGCTCAGAGTTCTGGCCTTAGCACCTGGTTGACATGTCTAACATACTATCCTCACAAGTCTTCTAAAATGACACTAGCCAGTGACCAATGGTGTGATCTGTAGAATAATTCTGTCCGATAAAAGCAGTGCTATGGCCTTCAGTGGAACAGCCTTCTCCAGCAAGCTGAGACTCAGTAGACACAGGCCTGGAAGGAAACAGAAAGAGCAGCCCCTTGAGCAGAAAGCGACAGATGCCTTCCTTGTGGATGTGAGAGCAAGCGGCTCCTTAGGTAATCTCAGTGTCCTAAGCAATGACTTCTCTTCTGCCCAGCCCTGCTGAAAAAGGCAGAGTCCTTTGTTTTCCACGGTCCCCTTGTGTATGTTCATTTTTGTTCTTTCCTTTCCAGCTGTTCTGAAATTCCTTTTTATTTTGGTTAATCCCTTCAGTCAGTTTTTAGCACACACTTTCCGATTAGACACATGCTTCATCTTCCTTAGCTGCACAGTGTCTTTAGTTCCTCTTAATCCAGAAGGATACGGATACTTCATATAGAGTTTAAGGTCACCAGTCTTCCCTTTAAAAATGTGGAAGGTCGAGCCAGGCGGTGGTGGCTCACGCCTTTAATCCCAGCACATGGGAGGGAGAGGCAGGCGGATCTCTGTGAGTTCGAGGCCAGCCTGGACTACAAGAGCTAGTTCCAGGACAGGAACCAAAAGCTACGGAGAAACCCTGTCTCGAAAATCAAAAAAAAAAAAAAATGTGGACTGTCTTTGACCTTCTGGTCCTCATGGTGAGGACCCCACTGTCATTTTAGTCATTTGTCTCAAAGAGATAGGTCCTTCGTTTGCCTCTGTTATTTTTTGGTTTTGAAAGACAACCTTCTGAAGGTTAGTTATGATCTATTTGGGCGAAGATTCCTTTGAGTTTAATCCATTGGCGCTTGCAAGGTTCTTGATTCCAGGTATGCATGTCTTTTTTACCAAATCTGTGAAATTATTTACCTGGTACTTCAAAATCCATTCCAACCCATCCCTTACATATGTCCTTCATAGATGCTGATGGTGCTGAGTCTTTCTTCAGAGATGCTGATGGTGCTGAGTCTTTCAGTCTCAAATGTCTCCTATCTTGCTAAAAATTTCAATTTGTTCACATGGGATCATTTCTATAACCCTGTTTTTAAGCTCATTGGTCCTTTGCTAGGCTCTCTGTTCTGTATGTATTATATGTAATATTAATTACATATAATGTCAGCCATCTTTGTTCAATCTAAAATAGACATCACATTTTTAAACATTTTTCTTTAGATGCCTTATTATTGCTGAATGAAGGTTTAAAAAGTCAAATCCTTCACTTGAGCTTCTCTGACGCAGTTTAGGTAAAGAAAAGAAGGGTCCTATTACATCTGGCTGGATGGGGAGGACCTGAGCAGGATGGTTCCTCTCTGTCTTCATTAAATTGAGCCATATTTTCTGTGATGTTTAACTACTGTCAAGTGTTTTTTATCTAAATATTTTCTGTTTGGCTGGGCTGCACCTTTCCTGGTCGTTTGTCTAGAGAGACAGGCTTTTGGAAAGACATTCTCACTTCTTTTGCAGTTTTGTTAACTGTTGCCCTTTCCCAAACATGGGTCAGGAGCCACACAGCAAAAAGAAAATACAAGACCTTGGCAGCCACACCATTCCTGGGGCTTCAAGGCTTGCCGCTGGTGTGCTATCTCAGATGTTTTATTACCTTTTTTTGTTTTTGATTAAAAACTTACTTGGTATTTGTCAATTAAAAAAGAAATCGTATGCCAAAATCAACTAGACCCAAAGTCTATGCATTTCAAGGAGTGTCTATGCAGTTAGAATAGCCATTCTGAAGCCCTGGAATATCACATTAGATTTACTTTCACTATTAAATATGTTTATGTGCTTACCCACCACCAAAGGGTGAAAAGGTCATGAAAGAGTTAAAGCCAGGGGAAAAAAAGCTTTATATTCTTTGTCATGACTGTGGACTTTCTTCAAACCTCTGGAAAGATAATCCTGGCACTGTCAATCATTCCTTATACAGTGGGAAGGTGGAGACGTGGGAAGGTAGCTGTCTTCTCGCTGAACGAACAAGTGATGCTCTGGTGCTATGCACAGGCCTGGAATAGCACTTCTCACATGCTCACACAAACACATCAGACCGAGATACATACAGTGCAGGCTGATTCGGTACGTCTGCAGCAGGCACTCAAGGCCTGCCTGGGAAGTACCGTGTGTGTGAGTGTGTGTGTGTGTGTGCACGCGCGCACATACATGTGCACGTGTGTGTAAATGTGTGCATGTGAGCATGCACCCTTATGCACATGGGGACCAGAGGAGGATGTCCAGTACTCAGCTGTCACTCTCTGCTCCTTTCCCTTGAGTCAGAGCCTCTCCCTGAGCCTGGAGTTGGCTCACGGTCATGAAACCCAAGTATTCCTCCTGTCTGCACCGCCCTCCCCGACCCAGGGTGGTTACAGGCACACACTTAACTATGCCCCACTTTGTACACGGGTCAGAATATTTGAACTCCGGTTTGCATACATGGACAGCAAGCACTTTTACCTGCTTAGTTGTCTCTCCAGGGTGATGCTCTTTTGACGGACAAACATTCTGGAACACACACTCACCTTATGGCTACTCACTGTCTTTGTGAATTAAGTCCTTTGAGGATGTGGAGACTAACAGTAATCACCCACCTGTGTATGGAAGCACAGATGTAAATGATCACGGAATCACGGAGGAGAGAGTAGAGGGACCCAGCCCAGGACTGAACACTTGGCTGGTTCTACACACAATTTGTTGCTTTCAGAATGGCTCTAATTTCGGTGAAGAGCACGGGAGAGCACATAAGCAATCCTTAAGCTGCTTAGCGGCCCTTGTAATCTGCTTGGGGCTGCAGGTTAAGAACCTCTCTTTGCCTTGGGAGGATCAATCAACATTCCAACTCTGTAATCTTGAGGAGAGTGACTCTCTAAGGAGGAGAAGTTTGAGGAAGGTGCACTCCAGTTCTAAGGCACAGCATTCTAAGGGAGTGGGCAGAAAATGTGCGCCTATTCCTTATCTGCATTGCTGTGATGTAGTTGAGAGACCAGCGAATATTTCAAGGGGTTACGAGTGTTGATCTTTATCTCCCTACTATCAAATCGATAATCAGTCTTTGAAACTGTCACTGGATTTCTCTATAATAAAATTAGCAAAAGGCTGAAAGGCCCATGAGCTAAGAGCCCTTTAAAACTCATGTAATGCAGTGCGCAAAGAAAGACTAGGAACTGAACGACACTGAACACTGAGCTGGGAGCTGTAGCTATCAGATGAAAGCCTCTATCCACATCATGAAAACCAATGATCCTAGGATGGGTTTTCAGACTTCACCTGTTCTCAGAGCTTGGCAATCTCCTGAACTCATTCTCTATCCAATGTTACTGAGTTTGCAATGGCTGACCTTACTTTGTCATCTCTGTGTGGAAGAAGACACGATGTCCCTTACCTAGCCAGAGCTAATCTGTACTCTTCTCTCTCACTGTTTCCATGCCCAGCTGAGGTTTTGTAAGAATCATGTTGTGTGTTGTGTGTGTGTGTGTGTGTGTGTGTGTGTGCATGTAGCCAAAAGGAACAATGGGTTCAGTAAAAAAACCAAAAATGGTAATGGAGAAACTCAAATCATATTGAATCAAAGATTGAACATCTGTCCCAGGTTATCAACATATTGTGTTATGCGAACTTAATATTTTTTCACTGCTAGAGGATGTCCTTGTCATTTGGTTAGGGTCTTTATCAGAAAACCATTGAGTCTGTCTCAGTCTCACCCCATCTCCCCCCTTCTTCTTTGCATCTGCTTAGTGATCTAAGCTTATGACGTTGGACTTAAGTGGCAGGAGAGATAAATCAGGATGCAAAGATCCTCTTGTCTGCCGTGGAAAAGGCAACCGGACGACTTACAGGGACAGCATTCAGCTCCGTGAGTTATTAAGTTTGAGTACAATAATTACTAACTAAAGGGTGTTAGAGGGCTGATCTGGCTGTAAAACAAAGACACACAGGAAGAGAACACTCTGGGCTTGTGGGCTTGAGCTGAGGCTAGGGGTGAACATGGGACAGAACACACACAAACCTCTTTATAATGTTTTGTGACAGACTAGTACGTGAATCGTGGTTATTACCCGTTCACTGCAAACCTTGATTACTGAATTTGTTCACAAGGAACCTAGAGTGCCCCTCCCTGTTGGTGGCTTCCTGGCAAACAGTTTTCTGGGAAAGGATGGATCTTGGGCATTACACAACCACAGCACAAATAGTTCTTACTCCCAGGATGAACTTGAGGCTGACGGGAGTGTGAGGATAAAGAGAAAGCAACATGGGGTGACCGCAGGGCAGTGTGGGTGGCGTTGCCTTGTCCTTCTGAGGTTGAAATGTTTGTTTGCTCTAGTATGAAGCAAGGTACATGGTGGATTGTCTTTTGGTGGCCTTGCCTTGCTTCTTTCTTAGAGTGTCAACTTATTTGATTCTCTCTGTCCCAGAGAAGCCCTGGTAACATTTATGGGCCCAGCCTATCAGTGGAAGAAATGGCAGTGCCCATGTCTCTATCCCCTTTTCAGTTCAGTGACCATGAGTCTGTCCATGTATATGTGTGTGTGTGTGTATTGTGTAGAGACATGGGCACTGCCATTTCTTCCACTGATAGGATATATATATATATATATATATATATATATATATATATGTCTTTTCTGAGGAGGAAGGGATCCGGAGGTCTTGAGCGATGGAGCAGCATCAGAAAGCCTGTGCCAATCCTTCCTCAACTGCTTTTTCTTGGTGAGATCTAACAAAGGATTGTCCTCTATAATTCTGCCAAGCTCAGCATTGCTCCACTGGGTTTAATGTGACATATCCGCAGGTAGCTAACACACTGGGCCTCAACACACCACTTTGCCACATCTATTTTTTTTTCCTACTGAAGAGTGTTTTGTAATCTGAGAAACAGGAAGAAGAATGAGCACTGCATTAAACTCAGGAAAACAGGCTCTCTCCCAAAAGAATGGTTTCCTTGACACTTGGAGAGACACAAGTGTGAACTAAAGCCACGTCTGATGTTCAGTGTAGGTACATCCAGCTTCAGGGCAGAAGGGAACTCACATTTCCCAGGAAGCACAGCCAGGATGAGCTTAGTTTTTGGAGATGTCTGTAGTCAACGGGATTCTATTCCAAGGAAAGAAAGAGATGTATTCATCTTGGTCTTTCCAAAGGCTTTGCAGAGACCTAATGGGTAATTGTGACAAAAACTCTGTAAGGATCAGTCAGATTTCTCAGCTCTTCTGAACTGCAGCATCCACATAAAGCTCACAGAGCAGGAGTCATTCAGAGAGCAAACACCAATGTGCAGCCTCATGACTACCATCTAAATCTGCAAGGAGTCCTTGTTTTTGCTTTTTATTATTTTTAATTCTACATATGTATGTATGTATGTATGTATGTATGTATGTGAGTGTGTATGTGTATGTGTGTGTGTGTGTGTATACCTGTGAGTATGTGCTTTTTGGTGCATGTGTTCATGCATTGCTTTCTTTTATGCTACATTTGTTTAACTCTGAGAAGCTGTGTTACTTTGCTTGTCTAAAATACCTGATTGGTCTAATAAAGAGCTGAACAGCCAATAGTGAAACAGGAGATGTTGTAATAGGAAGCGGCGGGGCTGCGTCCCCAACACTCCGGCCGCTTGGCTAGCTTATGTCCGAAATAACAACACACAAACTGTATTCATTTAAGAACTGCTTGGCCCATGAACTCTAACCCTTACAGGCTAATTCTCGCACCTGGACTAGCCCATTTCTAATGATGTGTGTAAGCACCCCAAGGTGCGCTTACCGGGAAGATTCTAGCCTCCGTCCATCATGGTGTCTCTGCTCCAGAGAGCAGAGCTGTTGAGTCTCCGGGAGCAGAGCAGAGTCTGACCTCACTTCCTCTTCCACCCAGCATCCTATTCTGTTTTCTCCTCCCACCTATCTTTTAACCTATCGGGGCCAGCCAAGCAGTTTCTTTATTGCTCAGTCAATGAAATCAACAGATTGATATGACACTCCCACATCAAGGAGAAAGGGTAGTCAGGGCTGGGAGGCAGAGACGATAAATAGGAGGAGAAAACTGGGTAGAGAGATGGAGGAGTGAGAAAAGGAGGCGAGGAGGAAAGTAGGGGTCAGCTCCCCACCTACACAGCCAGCCACGAAGTAAGAAGTGAAGAAAAGGCATACAGAAACAGAGAAATAGAGAAAAAAATAGAGAAAGTCCAAGGGCAAAAGGTGGACAGGATATTTTAAGTTAAGAAAAACTGGCAAGAAACAAGTTAGGTTAAGGCCAGGCATTCATAAGAAAGAATAAGACTCCATGTATTTATTTGGGAGCTGGGTGGCAGGCTCCCAAGAAAAAAGAGTAAAACAACCAACTGCAAACCATAGGTCTATTCACATGGCTTTCTTGGCTTCCTAAATTGGCTTCTTTACTGTTAGATACAATACTTTTATTATCTTCTTTGATTTTCTTTGATTCATTTTATGGAGAGGGTCCCAGAAAGGAGTATGAAACTTAAAGAACACATAGCTAGTTTTGTGGAGCAGGACTTTTAAACTACACGTCCTAAAGAACTCATTCTTTCTGCTGTTGCTTCCAGAGGGTAATTTGATCCATAGAATTTACTGTAATCCATTGTATTTTTAACTCTGTCTTCAACATAATAGTTTCCATATAAAATATAAAGTGCTCATTAATTTGGAATCTCTGATAACATTTTAAATATATTTCCACTTAAAATTTGTTATTTCTCTAGCAATTTCAATTCTAATAGATTCTCCTGATTGGGGTAAAGGATTCATGATTTATTACTATTCTGAAAGAACTGGAAAGTCCAAGAATCTGATCTGAGATCAATTCTCTAGTTTTCCCCTGTGGCTTTGGCACAGCTGTGATGTGTCAGTTACTGGTCACACATGCTGAGAGCAATGCTGCCCTTGGCTGACTGCCCACCACGCCTCCTGGATTTCCAACCACACTCTGGAGAGGCACAGACCTTGCCTGTTGACAGAGGTAGAGGAGGCCCCATTGCACAAGAATTAGACTCAGTAATCAGAAGAACCGGCACTGCTCTCCCTAAAGCCACTGAGGGCATTGTGAGGTGGGGCCAGCTACTGTTTTCTCTGCGGCCTGATGGAAAACTCATGAGTCAGATCTCATTGCTCACAGTCAAGGACTTTCCCTGAATCCTTCACTAATTTATGCACCCACTCAATAAACACGGCCCCTATACCAAACCCACTTGAATGCCAACACTTCTTGTAGGCATGGAGGCTACAGAAATGACCCCCGGCTGAAAAGGTGGGCACACGAAGGACATTCCAGTAGGGGTAAAGACAAAGGGAAGAACAGTAAGACAAGGCAGTCATGTTCATCCTGGGCACTGTTTACAGATTGGCTGCTGTTTTCCTACTGAACAGTTTGAGAACTGGAAGGCAAGAATGGTAACCATGATAGGACAAAGAATAAGGGCAGAGAGTCTTGAATGTTCAAAGAGAAGATTAGGTAGTGGAAGTCACCCCTATAACATTAGAGGGCACCCCAGTGAGGCAGGGATGAGTGGAGCAAACAACCCAGGATAAAGGTCGACAGGGCCAGGACCATCCTAAGAGCATCACCGTAATCTGTGCAAGGCTCATTATGGCACTGTCTGCAAAAGAGCTCCCATGCACTAGGTCATGGGAAGAACTGCCTCAGATGAGGCCGTTAAGACTAGCTGTGAGTTCCTTCCTTTCCAAGGGAAACTTTCTTGAATGTTGAGAAAGAAAAGGAATTAAAAAAAAGAAACCATATGTTAAAACTTGTAAAATATAAAATTTCTTATATATTTCATTTTATGTGTATGGGTGTTTTGCTTGCACGTATGTCTGTGTTCTACATGCGTGTCTGCTGCCTTTGGAGGGTAGACAAGGATGTTAAAATTCCTGAAACTGGAGTTACAGATGGCTGTAAGCTGCCATGGAGATGCTGGGAACTGAACCCTGGTCCTCTGCAAGAGCAGACAGTAATCTTAAACTCTGAGTCACCTCTCAAGCCTTGAAGTTTTATTGTGTGTGTGTGTGTGTGTGTGTGTGTGTGCGTGTGTGTGTTTACCTTTGTTGATATTTTTTCCCTGTGGCTTAGGTTTATAGGGCTAGGCATATGTCTGAGGCCAAATGACTCTGGGTATATGGTGTTGTTATAGGCTCAGGGTCTGCACAAGAGACAATATAGAGGCTGTCTGAGGGACGTGTGCCTGGCTGAAGAACTCTGTGTCTGGACACGGAGTTGGAGAACACAGGCATTAGCCACTCCATCGTATGTTTCTGTATTTCTGCAAGTTTGTTACAGGCTACGTTGAATATATTCACTCTTGTCCATAGCTCAGCAATCCTTCTGTCCGGCTGGCTGTGTTGTCATCCTCAGAACTAAGTGAAAAGTCTCTGAGTTAAGTGAGGATTAAGCACAGAACACTAAGCTGAAGAGCACACTGTAGAATACCTTTTAGAGGCAGGCTAGTCGGTAGCTGGACGGAGACTATAAAGCTGCAAGAATCTATAGCCACTCCAATCACTCATATCATTCAGATAATTTCCCTTCTTTCCATAGGGTTTCTGAGGGGAAATAAGGTGTTATGATAAAAATATTATTGGATTTATTTTTGGAACATACAATACCAAGATTTATTTTATTTTTAGATGAGGTCTCATGTATCTGAGACTGGCCTCAAACTGACTATATAGCTAAGGGTGACTTTGAACTTCAGATCCTTCTGCCTCTACCTCTTGGATTGCAGGTCTGCACTACCAGCTCTGGCTTTTCAGTGGTGGGAATTGAACCCAGGTCTTTGAGTGTGGTAGGCAAACGCTCTACTGATTGAACTATGTCCCCAACCATCATAACTCTATAGTTTTTATTTCAAAATCTCTTAGTTGACAGACCATTGCACTCTCCTGAATACCTCCATTGCTTTATGTCATGTTTTCTAAAGAAATTTCTCCTGGTTTGCCTGTGTCAACACAAAAGGCCAAGCTCACAGTGCTCAAAGCTATGATAACTAACAGTTCTTCTGACTCCCAAGGTCTTCGTTTTCTTCCACTCTCCAGAGAGCCTGCAAGCACAGCAGCCACCCCGGGACGGCCAAGATGGCTGACACCACTGCTCTGGGCCCTCCAGCACCGAGCCAGGGTCCTATTACCCCGCGCAAAGGTCCCCCCAAGTTCAAACAGAGACAGACCCGGCAGTTCAAGAGCAAGCCTCCCAAGAAAGGCGTGAAAGGGTAAGTGTGAGGTGAGGAGGAAGGGGCCTGTCGCCTTCCGTTCCCACAGATGGCTTTAGTCCTGAGAACGTACTGATCATGGTGCTCTATCACACAGACTCACAGAACCCCCCCCCCCCCCCCCCCCCCCCCCCCCCCCGCCCTCCATTATCCTCTGTAGCCCATCTGTGTTGAATCCTGTTCGTGTTTCCTTGTAACGCCCCCAGGAGAACGGCCAGTTTCAAAAGGAAACTAGAGGTTTTCATAATGACCTTGGATTTGACCTTCCAGATTTCTCTTGTCCAGTCTTTTTAAAAATTAATTAAAAAAACTTATTTCATTTTAATTATATTTACATATGGTATGTCTGTGTGTGGGTATATGCATTTGAGCGCAGGTTCCAGAAGAGGCCAGAGGAAAGCGCTGGATTCTCAGAACTGAAATTACAGGCTATCTGGAGCGCCCAAGTAGGAAACGAACTGAGTCCTCTACAAGAGCAGCAAGCGCTCTTAACTGTGGCGCCATCTCTACAGCTCCCTCTCTGTTCTTTTACGCAGACAGACCCTGTGCTTTAACCTGGAATTCTGAACCGTTAGTCATTTCGAAGGAACACTGGGTTTTGTTTTGTTTCTGCTGTTGTTGATTTTTTTTTGTTTATTTTCATGTCTTATTTCTTCAGTCCTCTGTTTTTCTATATTGCTATTTGGAAAAAATGTATTCCCAGCGCACTCCTCAGATAAATGAAATAAAAGTTCATTTATCTTTTACTGATACTTAAATTTCATCATCACTTCCGTGTTTATATTAGGATGCCTTCAGCCATCATAACTTGTGCTAGTTTACGTTACATTTATTTATTTATATCTACACTTGGACCAGGATCACTGAGAGAAAATTTGGTTTTTCTTTTATTTTCTGTGCCTAATGTGATGCCCAGCGTGCAGATTAATTAAATGTTGATATCTTACTGCTTAATCATCTCTATATTTAAGAAATGAAGATTGAGGCTTGGCAGGATGGTATTGTGGGTAAAGGTACTTCCTAGGCCATCGAACGGTTCAAAGTTCAATCCCTAGAGCCCACCCACATAAAGGTGAAAGGAGAGAACTAACACCACAAGGTTGTCATGTGACCTCTACATGCACACCATGGTGTTTGAACAGACAGACACGTGGACAGACCCAGATATAGACAGACAGATACACAGACAAATGCACAGACAGACAGATACACACACAGAGACAGGCAGACATACAGGCACAAACACAGACACACAGACAGACAAACACACAGAGACAGACAGACACACAGACAGACAGATACATACAGAGAGACAGACAGACATACATCACACAGACAGACGGGCACAGACAGATACATACAGAGAGACAGACAGACATAGAGGCACACAGACAGACAGGCACAGACAGACACACAATCTTTAAATGAAACTGGGGGGTCAGTTATAGAGTACTTATCTGGCCTGTGGGGAGCCCTCTTTTCAGCTCCCAGCACTGCATAAAGTGGGTGTGAACTCATGCCTGTAATCCCAGAACTCTGGGGATGCAGAAGAATCAATAATTCAGGTTCAAGGCCACCCTCTTGTCTTATGCTATGTCTCAAGTACACCCACTCCCCAGTAAGGATATACTGAGCTAGATCCTGGATCTAGTTCAATGTGGATGAAAGTTTCTCAGATAAAACATTTAGGACTTCTTTTCCTTTGAGTGAAAAAACCTTCCCAGGGGTAACCTCAGGGTCCTTCACCTCTGGCCTCAGCTAATGTCTGCTTTATCCATCTGTTTTTTGCGTAGGTTTGGAGATGACATCCCAGGCATGGAGGGGCTAGGAACAGGTGAGCTCTGACACCTTGAAGTGAGCATGCTGCTTTGAAGTTTCCTCTTTGCAGAAACTTCAAGATTCAAGGGACGGTTTAGAGTTACAACACCCACAACAAGGGATCCTTTGGAGACAGATAGGTGGGGGTTTAACTTAACCTTTTAAGTATGTGTCTGCCTACATGCAGACATGCGAAGAGACCAAAGTGTGAGGTCTAATGAGGCTGTTGTTTTATTAACAGCCGTTGAGGGCATGCTGCAGTCAGCTGTAGGGTTGTGAGATGTAAGATTCATAGAGTTGATCCATTCCAACTCCACTTTGCAGAAGAGGAATCTGAGGCAGACTGAGTGGCAGTGTGAAGCCACAGTCTGCGGAATTGGAAAATGTGGCAGAGTCTAGAGAGCCCTTGCAGTCTGTCTGGAAACCCACTCCTTACCAAGTTCCTCTTCTTCACATCCCACAGTACAGGGATACACATGGCATCAGGAAGGGGGTACACATGGCAGAAGGAACAGGGGTGCATATAACAACAGGAACAGGGGTACACATGGCACCAGGAACAGGGGTGCACACAGCAACAGGAACAGGGGTGCACATAGCAACAGGAAGAGGGGTGCACACAGCAACAGGAACAGGGGTACACACAGCAACAGAAACATGGGTACACATGGCATCAGGAACAGGGGTATACATGGCATCAGAAACAGGGGTGCACATGACATCAGACAGGAGTGCACACAGCAACAGGAACAAGGGTTCACATAGCATCAGGAACAAGAGTACACATAGCACCAGGAACAGGGGTGCACATCACACCAGGAACGGGAGTACACATAGCACTAGGATGTGGGTGCACACAACACCAAGAACAGGGCTGCACACCCTGAGTGTATCTCATGCAAATCCTTTTAGTTGGCCGGACTGTTTTCCTTCACTAGATACTGACTGCAGTTGCTATAGGTGTCCTTAAAAAAATTGACACTTATTTTTAAAAGAAGTTTTAGATTGCAGAAGACTTTCGCAGCTGGGTCAGAGAACTCATACCACCATCACTCCTGTTTTCCCAGAAATGAACATAAGGCACGAGTCTGGCACGTTTGCCGAGTGCAATGAGCTGCTGTCAATCATTCTCGATATCTTGACAAAAGTCCTTAGCACATCTAGTTTGAGGCTTACTGGTGCCATATGGCTCTAAGGCTCCTAGTAATCGTGTAAGGTTGCGTAACTGTCGTCATTTCATTGTCCCACACATTTCCTCACCTCTACTGGAGAATGGCTTCCTTCCCCAACTGTACTCCTCTGGACACCGCAGGCTTGTTTTAAACTGGGTATTACTGTTACGTTTTCTGAAATGATACTGAGTTAGAATTATACAGTATTTAGCTTTCCTGTCCCGGTTTCTTCCATTTGGCAATATTTATTCATGTGACTTCTGCATTCTTATGGTTCAGTAGCTCATTATTTATTTCATTTTATGTGTGTGCTTACTGGTCTACATTTATGCCTGTGTGTGCCCGGTCTCAGTGGAGGCCAAAAAGAGGGCACCAGATGCTCTGGAACTGGAGTCAAAGATGGTTGTGAGACACTGGGTGCTGAGAACTGAACCCAAGACCTCTGCAAGAGCAGCTGGTGCTCTTAACAACTGAATTATCTCTTCACCTCTAATGGCTCCTGATAATAACATTTTATTTTATGAGTGTGTTCTATTGAAGAAATCTTGATTTCTTTCAGGTATTAACACTAATGACTAAAATTGCTCTGTGTTCATGTTTGAGCTCACGTGTGTGTGTGTGTGTGTGTGTGTGCATAGTCACAGTTTTTGGTGGATGTAAATTTTGGACTTGTCTAGTACACTAGATACATGGTACCAATCACTGTAACCAGTGCATTCAACTTTGTAGACACATGTGACCCTGGATCTTAAGTAGGTCCTATGCTATTTTTTAAAACTTACTTGTTGCTCTTAGATTATTTTTGTATTATGTTCAGGTAAATTTAGACATGCACAGGAGGATAGGTAAATTCCCCGCTGGAAAGAGGCAAAGAGATTCCCACTGGGGCAAGGCCTGGGGTCTTTGCCCTGGTTTGAGCCCCATCTATGTAAGTGTACTTTTTGGCTAGAGCCATCTTCTCTGGAGACAGGAGAAATGCCATCTTCCCCGAACCAGAGACATGACCAGATGATGCTCTGAGGTTGTTTCTCTGTACATGTTGATGCAGACATCTGGAAACATAAAGAGCCTCCGTGAGAAGCTCACCTCGGATTAGTGAATAGTCCATCCAAACCATGGGAACTTAGAAGGGTCCCACTTCTCATTTCAATCCTTGACCTGATGAGAATTCCACTCTATGCTCCTCTTGGTGGCTTAGCTTTTGGGAGACGCAGTGAGCTTCCATCTCCTCCCTAAAGAGAGTACAAAATGAACCCAATACCCAGGTGTATGTGTGCGCGTGTGTGTGTAACAGTTATGTGACTGTTTGCATCCTTCTTGGCTATAGGGCCATCCCACACACCTTCCCAGGAATAGAGGGGTGTGTGCGTAGCTGTTTGGAGGGTGTCTTTTCCTCTTGTAGGAGGGGCTCCTCCTCTGGATGAGGGCTTGGCTGAGATATTCTCCTGTCTCTTGCAGACATCACAGTGATCTGTCCCTGGGAAGCATTCAGCCACCTGGAACTGCACGAACTCGCTCAGTTCGGGATTATATGAAGAGTCCAGAGGCTCAGCTTCTCTCAAGAGCATCTGCTATGGATGTTTTTACATCTTGAGAGCCAGTATTTGGAAGGAATTTCTTTGACATATATGGTCATTACCCATGAGTTACTGTGTGTGTTCTTTCTTGCAGGGCAGTTCAGTTTCAAGGGTTAAAAAAGAGGCATTTGTTGGGGCATTTTGAACTTCATACTTTCTCTACCTGATGCTTTGAAGTCATCCACATTTCTCTATATTTTGTTTAAATGTAGATTAGACACTCATTATATTAGCAGTAGGATTATAGGATAACATTAGTAGATTTGAAAGGCTCTGGTAGGAGGATCGGTACAGGTCAGCCTGGGCTACATAGTGAGTTCCAGGCTGGCTTGACCTACA
This sequence comes from Alexandromys fortis, assembly GCF_014885135.2. Taxonomy (NCBI): domain Eukaryota; kingdom Metazoa; phylum Chordata; class Mammalia; order Rodentia; family Cricetidae; genus Alexandromys; species Alexandromys fortis. The sequence goes on along the minus strand of NW_026067905.1, from coordinate 7,284,235 downwards.
GTGTGAGATCAACTTTCTATATATATATTTGATATAGTACCTGTACCTGGGGTGATCTGAGCAAACACCTCCAATTCTCCTAGGGCATCAGTACATCAGTGACATATAAGAAACAATTCCACTCAAGTTGAATTTATTTAATTGGAAGCTTTAATTGTGATTCTTTCCAGGACCCACCCTGAGTAAGGGCCTGTTTCCTGGAGCAGAGACGACTTACAGGCAATCACACCACTGTGGAGGGGTGCCACCTTCTCCCCTTGAAAATGTTAACTGCTTATAGATCGTGGAGAGGGGCGAGGCCTCGTGTGCCCCTTTCTGATTCAGTAGTCACTGTACTAACCACTGCAAGCAAAGATCTAAAGGGGGCGTGGCACTAACAGGAAGTAGGTGCAGGGCTTACGAAACGGCCTAGTCTTAAGAGTCAAGCTTCTAAAGGTCCTGAGTTCAATTCCCAGCAACCACATGGTGGCTCACAGCCATCTGTAATGACGTCTGGTGTCCTCTTCTGGCCTGCAGGCATACATACAGACAGAATATTGTATACATAATAAATAAATAAATTAAAAAAAGAGTCAAGCAGTAATTCTGCTTTGCAAATGGGGAAAAAATCACATACTTTAATTGAATCATGTTATCATAGGGGCTTCCTGCTGCTCTTAGTCTGGAAGACTGAAGACTTAAACTCACAACCCTCACCATGCGAGCTTCCATTCCAGGGCTCTGGTTCCAGAGCGTTCCCTTTCATACTGTCCTTGGTCAGCATTATTCCACACAGTGGCTCGAGCTGAGAGTCACCGGCTATTCAAACATCCACCAACCGCCTTCTGTAACAAATCACTCAGAAATCACCAGTGCGAAGAGTCCCTGTGCTGTGAAGTTCGTCTCAGATGCAGAAGCTGCGTCTCCCCCCAGAGTTGTGTCAAACGCAGTGTGCACATAGCTGTCTTTCCACAACACCTTTGAGGAATTGTGCAATGCGAACACGGCCTCTGGCTTTGTGCTTTGGTTCTGAGAGCGTCCATTTCTTCATTGCAGTTTTGTAATCTGTGGTAAAAGAATGGAGCAAACTAACTGAAAAGAGAAGGGAAGGACAGCAAGAAAAGGCCAGACCTCTGTCCCGGCTCCGCCACTAAATTGCTTTGTACTTCTGGGTGTAAAACTCACCCTGTGGACCCTCCAGTTTGTCTCAGTTCCATCATTTGAGGGTCACAGTAGTGGTAAAATCGACACCTAAGCATGAAAAGGAGGGGGCTCGGCCCTCAGGAGATTGTCTTCTACAGCAGGCTCCATGCTAATTATTTCGTACTTACCAAATGATCTTCTAACAATAAAGCCAGAAGGAGGAGCCAAAAGGCGAAAGATAAACTGGAAAGTAGAAGTGTTTAATGAAGGGGCCATGGGGGTGGGAGCTTCCACCTTCAGCAGGAACCCCCTTCCCCTCCCCTTCTTCCCTCCAGACACTTTGAGTTGCTTTGGCATCTGACAGCGGCCCCTTGGTCTGCCCCTCCAGCTGCGGTGTCTTTGAGGCAGGGAGGTCTAACCCACCAGCCGGGTGAGGCCCTGGTCCACACTTTGTTTACTTTGTAGATGAGGGTTTTTTTCTTCTAAAGATGAAACAGTAATATCGACTAAACCTCCTGCAGCACGGGGCCTGGGTTATCCGCTTCTCTTCAAGTGGTGGCCAAACACCTGAGAAAAGACTTTGAAGGAATTCCATGTCTTGTTGCACAGTTTTAGAGAAGTCAGTCCATGGTGGTGGGGCAGCTCACACCTTCAAGGGAAAGCAAAGGGAGCGGTGGGATACAGGAAGATGTAGACCCCAAGGGTACCCCACTGACTCACTTCCTCCAACTAGACCCTACCCCCCACTTCCAGCATCTCTGGGTACACTATCAGATTATGATTTTATCAAGGGACTGAGCGGTTCACTATCTCAGACCTACAGGATTTGTGTCTCAGGCCACACTATCACCGACACACCCAGACATATGCCTTCCTAATTCCCTAGCTATCTCTCCGCTAGTCAAGAAAGATAGTCAACCAACCATCACACACACGCGTCCAACAGCCAGGGTGGGGAAGGCTCAGAACAATGCTATAGGAGGGCCTGGGGGGAAGGAACCAATAACACAGAACCTCAATCAGAAACTGGTAAGAACCAGCAAATGTTTGTGGAGTTTTAACAGAATAGCATAGTTCACAAAGGAGGTCGGCACTGAGTGGTGAGCTGGAGCCAATGGAGTATGCAGTCCATCTGTCTTAGCCAGGGTTTCTATTGCTGCAGTGAAGGATCATGACCAAAAAGGAAGTTGGGCAGGGAAGGGTTTATTTAGCTTACAATTCCACATTATAATCCATCATTGAGGGAAGCCAGGATAGGAACTCAAACAGGGCAGCAACCTGGAGGCAGGAGCTGATGCAGAGGCCGTGGAGGAGTGCTGCTTACTGGCTTTGCTTCCCAAGGCTTGCTCAACCTGCTTTCTTACAGAACCCAGGACCAGCAGGCCAGGGAAGGCACCACCCACAATGGAATGAGCCTCCTCCCGTCAACCACTACAGGCTTGCCTTCATCCCAGTCTTACAGAGGCATTTTCTTTACTGAGGCTCCCCAACCCCATCAGTTGTTTTTATGTCGAGTTGACATAAAATTACACAACACGCTGTGCAAACTCAAGTTCCTTTGTTTCTAGTCTTAAACTCCCATTCTATCATTTTCAGGAATATTTTATTGTATAAACAGCAAATACGAAAGCTATAAAATACATTGTCTCAGAGTTAGGGCAGCAAAGGTGCCAAATTCAGAGGGTAACTCGGCAGTCTGAAGAAAGGGACTGGGTTGGGGATGGGGTAATGACTCAGTGATCCGGTATTTGCTGCTTTAGCAGAGGAATCCAGTTCAGTTCCCAAAACCTATGTTGGGAAGCTCACAATTGATTGTAACTCTAGCTCAACAGATCTGATGCCCTCTTCAGGTCCCTGAGAACTGCCTCACACAACACACATAATAAATAAAGATAACTAGATCAATAAATAAATAAATATAAAATAAATCTATTTTCAAGGGGGGGGGACTGGAAGTAAAGGCCAGCACAAAAGCTTGGACACAGCAACTGTGAACACTGGGGTTCACAGAAAGCTGAGAAAGCAGTTGTAAGCAGCGGACAAGGCATGCATCATGGGATGTCTCAGAGGGAAGATTCCGTTCACTCCTACGATCCTCTGAGGGGCGGAGGAGATAATAAGATGCAGTTAGCACACACACTTTTTTTTTTTATGCAATAGCTAACTTTATTCAGAACATCAGAAAATTTCTACCCTGAGGGTTAAGAAGGTCACACAAGTAAAGCTCTCGGGAGTTCAAGCTGTATATAATCACAAGGACAAGTTGCACATGGCAAAAACACGTTTTTCCATAAAGTCATATAAACAAATAACAGTCAGTGGTAATGAATAATCTGAAGTGAACTCACTCATGTCCACTACACCTGGGAGGCACTGACACACATTTCAAGAACAATTTTGGGTTTTTGAAGAAACTGAGGTCACAAGACTCTTGTCTAGTTTTCTTAGAGTTTTCTCATAGGACTTCATTCTTGGGCTGTGTTTCGACAAAGGCCTGTTTTGGTCCACACTAATTTCTAGAACCAAAGCAGGGGTCATACAATAAAAAGTTCCAGTCCTAGGGGCTACAGAGTTGGCCCAGTGGTTAAGAGAACTTGTTGCTGTTGCAGGACCCAAGTTCGATTCCCAGCATCTACAACCGTTTGTAATGTCGGCTCCAGGGGTCTACTGTTCTCTTCTGGTCTCCAGTGGCACCAGACATGCAAGTGGTGCTTAGATACATACATGTGGGTAAACCACCCATACACATAAAACAAAATAAAATATTCCAAAGTCCCAATTCAGTCAACAAAGAACTCCAAGTAGCCTTCATTTGGCTTCTCCAGCTTCGGTGTCCCCATTTCTTCTTTCATCCCCACCAAGATGTCTGTATGACCCAGTTTGACTCTGGCAGACCCACTGGTGTTGGACACCACATCCATCTCCACCTCCACACATCGGTAGTCCCCACAGCCATGGCCGTCCACCTGAAGGTCTTCCTGCACTCCATGAACGAAGTAGACCTTCTCAGCCTCGCTCAGCACCACCGACGCCATGCCGCTCCGCTCACTGTGCGCCAGCACACACACTTTCCAGCCTGTTCCTGGGATTGCATGAAAGTGGAGGGTAGTTGAACCTATAACCAGACACTGCCACCTCCCCTAGACCCCAGGAGTAGCACAGACAGACAGAAAGCTGGCATGGAAGAAAGGCAACTCTAGCTTTGCCCCCGCTGTGGAGCTGGGCCTCTGCTGTGAGCACAGAGGGAAAAGCCCCTTATGCGGAAGGAAGGAAGGAAGGAAGGAAGGAAGGAAGGAAGGAAGGAAGGAAGGAAGGAAGGAAGGAAGGAGAGTGTTCTCTGGACAACAAAAGAAGGGAGGTGGGACTGGCGGGCCAGACCAACATGTAGCCCAGGAGAAATGAAAAGTTACCCAGAAGGAACACAAACTAACATGTCGTGTGTGACATGAGCAGTTGTAAAAGCAAACACAAAACAGGACTTGTGTTCTAGAAAAGCCCACTGGGCAAATGTCAGAATTGTAGCTAAACTAGTGAATTGTTTTCGCAGCCCCAAGCTCTTCATCCTTCTTAGCTCCATGAGGCAGAGGGGAGAGAGGAAAAGTTATTGATTCTCTGTGTGTGTTGGGGCAGCGGGAGCTTTGTAGCCCTGGCCTGGAACTGACTCCCTATCCCAGATTAGCCTTGAACTTGTGGCAGCTCTCCTGCCTCGTTTTCCCAGATGCTGGGGCTGGGATCATCAGAATTTAAAAGCAAAAACTATAATTGATTCATGAGCCACGGTGTCTGCTTTTGACACGAGTGGTCAGGAGACCTGAGAGCTTCCTGGTTCTGCCAACAAGCGCCTGTATAACTCGTTAATTTGTTTTCCTTCTTTGAGGATGAAATATTTGAAAATATAGCTCAGATCTTGGACTCGCCAAAGTTTCTCTGGGCACAAATTTCCTTTAAAAAGGTAATAAATATAACTATGCTTTAAATATGAACAAACTGTTCTCTTTATGGCTAGAAGCTCCAAAGCACATAGCCTGGAGTTCCTTTTAGGAGAGTTTAATCCTTTTCTTTCCACAGCTCTCCAGAAGCCAGAGGGAAGTCAAATTGTGGGTGGTGCTGCCTCCTGGTGTCAGCAGAGCGCAGAGGAAAGTCAAATTGTGGGTAGTGCTGCCACCTGGTGTCCGGGAAGAGCACTTTCACATTTTTTTCTCTGTCCAGCTACGTCTGAATGTTTTCCCCGCTCACTGACCAGTGTCTGCTGTTGCACACTTGATTCTGGAAAGAGAATCCAAACCCAATGAACATGGGAAGGTTGAGCAGTGCAGGGAAGATTTCTTTGCCATCCAATTTACCATATAGTAAATATAGTAAAGGCTTGGACCATACAGAATTTATATATTTCCAAACAATTCATTGTGACGGCAAATAACGTCATATTTCCTAATTAGTTGTTATTCACAGATAGGAAACTTATCAATTCTTGTTAATGTTTATGGATTAGCTGATACTCATTTAGTTATGTGGATTATTTTACCGTTTGATAAGTTGAGAGTTTCCTGGTGTGCTGCCAAGCCTAGGGAGACGGCTCATGAGGGGAGGAGCTTTCCACAGGAGCACAAGAACCTGAGAGTTTGTACCTAACACGCGGTGGCACCTGCCTTGCAGTCCTAGACCTGGGGACAGTTGTAGCGGTATTTTATTTGTGCTTTAATAAATAAAGCTTGACTGAAGATCAGAGTGCAAAGAGTTAGACACACTAATCAGCCATACAGGCAGTGGTGGTGCATGCCTTTAATCCCAGACTAGAGAGGAACATAAGACGGGAGGAGACAGGAGCTCGGGGCTCAGTCTGCAGTCTGAGGATTGGTGGAGAGCTTTGCAGTCTGCAGTCACTCTACGGACATGACCACCCCTTTGTTGTCCGAGCCTCGGTAGAGGTAAGAACTCTCTAGTGGTTTGGTTGCTTTGCTTTTCCAATCTTCAGTGTGAACCCCAATGTCTCCCTCTGGGTTTTTATTATTTGTGCTACAGACCAGAATGTGCGGCTCCATGGATCTCTCCAGTGAGGCAGTTTTGATGAATTGATGAACTCCAGGCTCAGAGAGACACCAACTCAAAATGTAAGGTGGAGAGTGCCCGGGAGACCCCTTCTGTTGAGCTCTGGCCCCGACATGCATGTGCAAGCATGTAAATGTATGTGCACCCACTGACAGGTCCATCCCCACACTATACACACAGTCCTCCCCAGAGCAGATACTCTCCGGCGTATTTGTCATTGTTCCTCTGTTCTGCTGTCCTGTTACTTGGACAGAATGAAAATGAAAACAGTTGCCATCATTTTAAGGCTCCATCTGGTTATTTTTGAAATTTGCAATGTCTGCTTGTTAATAGAGGACCAAATATAACGAAGGACTCAAAAAAGCTTTAATTAATAAAAAAAATCATGTATCTCATTACTTTCCACTCCCTTAAATCAAGACTGTCCCCCTGGCCTGAATAGAGTCAAGGTGAAAGCGAGGGTACAAGGATGGAGGGTAGTGGTCAGAACAGGAAGAGCGAGGCAAACCGGGGGCTGTGGTTGCAGTGTTCAGTAAACCTCCCAGCTGATAGATTGGAGGCCTTTTGTGAGTAAAACTCATGATAAACTAAAGCCTTGACAGATTCAACAACTACTTGTTGAATGGGTGAACAAATGACATAAAGACAAGACAAAATTCAATTATAAGACACACAAATCAACATAAGTGATAGAAGAGCCTGAAGCATCAAAATGACGTGACTATCTTCATCGACATGAGGGGCATTCGAAAAAAAACTGACATAGCATTCTGACAAAATTCTTGACAGGCCCTGAAGAATGTATCTCGGTGACTTCTGAGAAGTCTGCCGTGGCTATCACACTCTCTAAGGGGTGAGGCAAGGAGGCCAGCTCTTACTGCATCCACCCAAACATTACTGGAATTTATCCAGACTGGGCTAGGGATATGGTTCAGATGACAGAGTGCTTAGCTAGCATGTGGGTCAGGCCCCACGACTTCACAAGACAGGGCATGATGGCACATGCGTATAAACCCAGGACTCGGGAAATTGAGATAAGCACAAAGTTACACTCTGTCTCAAAATCACTGAAAAACAAAGAAAATGAGATTTATTTTATTCAAAAGTATTTGGCAAGAAAAGGAAATAATAGACATTCAAACCAAAAAGAAAGTATACAATTATTTATTGGTCACATAAACATACAAAACCCAAAGATCTCACTCAAGCTCTTAGGAATGAATAATTATTGCAATTAATAATTATTTAGCAAAAAATAATTAATGCAAGTTTCAGCAGTCATAGCCAACATATAAAAATCAGTTTTCTGCTATATGCTAATACATTCATTACTTTTTGGTAACGGTGACAAAATAGCATCATCAAAAGCAATCTAAGGAAGAAAGAGTTGATTTTAGCGTGTGGTTCCAGAGGGTTAAAGTTCATGATGGCAGGGAAGGCTGGCAGGACCATGGCAATGGGAGCAGGAAGCTGGCTGATCACACTGTCAATGACTGTGTTGTGTTTACTGTAGTCATTCTTATCACAGTCACTATGAACCTTCTACATCCAGTGTAAAGACAGGCTATCACAGAGACATCACTTCTGATCAGCTCACGGTGACGAATGTCATTCCCGGAAGCTGTTGTGTGATGGGAAAGGTGTGAACAGTGTAGCGGCAGGAACGAAGATGTTGCTGAAAAGGTCCAGCGCTTCTGTTCCCATCATCTCGTGAGTGAATTAAAACAATGCTGGTAAATAATCTTCCTGTCATCGGTCCATTTTGCTAAAGTCATCCTTTGAATGGCAGCCATCCTCCGACTTCCCAGTGCCCAGAGCATAAACTCTATAAGAACACTGACCTTGTACAATCTCAGCTGCTTCCTTCCTGCCTGTCTGGCATGGAGCCTAGCAGATAGTAAATGCTTTGTAGATAGTTGGTGAATGAATGAACAAATGGTGAATTAAAAGACTTGGTTCTGGGACTGGGGGATGGCTCAGTTGGTGATGTGCTTGTTCATGTGTGAGGACCTGAATTTGGGTTCTATCTGAGCATGGTGATGTATGCTTGTAACTCCATCTCTGAGGAAGCAGGTCCCTGGAACTCACTGACCAGTCTGCCTACTGGAGTTGTCAAGCCCCAGGTCCCAGGAGATACTGATGGAAAACAGAGTCGATAACACTTGTGGTTCACCTCTGGTAAGTGTGTGTGCAGGTACGAGTGCGCACGCACACACACACACACACACACACACACACACACACACACACCTTGGTATTGGCATGCCTCTCTTAGCCAAAGGGAACCCTTTTGCATAGTGTCCTTCCCTTCTTGGACACTCCATTGGGTTTCTGAGACACAGTGCTGATCTAGACGCTGTAAGTATAGAATCCTAAGTTCAGCTGAAACCGCATGGCTTCGGAAGGGCTCCTCCTGAGAACCATGATGCTTCCAAAGACACGCCTACCACATTGCTGCTCACATATATTTTACTGGGTTGGCAGAATTCTTCTGCCCCATATTTTCAGGAATTCCTGTATTTGAAATGAATTTCTGTTTTTCATTCAACACTAAGACTTTGGTAGACAGTAGTTTCTCCTTTTGGCTCTGTTATATCATATACTGCCTTGGTGGGGGGTTGCAAAGAGGAGTAATCATGTTAATTAATTATGGGATTAATTCATGAGGTTTTAGATTTTGTTATTTTTTGTTACTTTATTCAATAGATTTAAAAAAAGAAGTGTGTGTGTGTGTGTGTGTGTGTGTGTGTGTGTGTGTACATGGCAGCCAGAAGAGGACACTGGATCCCTTGCAGCTGGAATTGCAGTCATACTGGAGCCTGGACTTCAGCTCTCTTGATTGAGCAGAAATTGTTCTTCTTGTCAGAGTTTCTGTCCTGCCCAGTCCTTGTTCTGCCTGGTTCCCACAATTGTTAAGTCCCAAAGAAATCACACAGAGGTCTACATTAACTATAAACTGATTGGCCCATTAGCTCAGACTTCTTATTAACTCTTATAACTTATAATAGCCCATTATTCTTGTATATGTTAGCCACATGGCTCGGTACCTTTTTCAGCGAGGCAGTTACATTTTGCTTCTTCTGTGGCGGGCTCACAACTGCAGAAAGAGCTTCCTTCTTCCCAGAATATTCCTGTTCTCATTGACCCGCCTCTACTTCCTGCCTGGCTACTGACCAATCAGCATTTATTTAAAATATAACTGACAGAATACAATTGTCCCACACCACAGAACAGATACAGACAGACTCAGAAGAGATGTCCATGAGAGGATAGAGGTTGGGATAAGCTGTCATGAACCAAGGAGTGCTGAGAGCAGCCAGAAACTGGAAGAGGCACTGTTCTCCCCAGTTGGTGTTGTGCTGGACCAGCTTCAGACTGTGCAGAACTGGAAGAGAATGTGTTTCCATTGTGCTTATGCCATTTGCTCTGTGGTGTATTACCACCAACGTAGGGAGCCTACATCCTGTGTCAGACCTTCACAGGCATACAAAAGGTCATCATTTATTCACTACCCAAGTGGAAGGCGCCTGTTCATGCTCCATGTTCTTGCTGATGTCAGAGATATAGAAAAAGAAACCAGATATCATTCTTGCATTCATAGCATTGGTACTCTGGGGGAAAGAAATATTAAGCAAGAATGCACATGAAACTGAAATGCCACCTGCATAAGGCTTGTGATTATCTGTGGCATTAAAGACCACACATGGATAGGATAGAAAAAAGTCTAGGTGAATTCATCAGGTCAGGCATCCTGTGAAGAAGGTGTTGGGGCCACACCAGGCAGAGAAAGGGCAACACAAAAGTCCAGGGCAATAGAGGACATTACCACAGCTGATCTCGGTGGACTTGACGAGAGAACAGAACAGATGTTTCTCTGGAAGGGAAGGATGACATCCCCTGCCTGTAGCATCCCATCTTGTTGGATATTTTAGCCTCCATTCCCTTGACAGCCATGAGGAACTGACACCTGCTCAGCCACCCTCGGAGTCAGGACATCCATCCTGGCCTCTCAGTCATCAGCCCTGATTCTCTGGGGTTGGTGTCTCAGTTTGTTTGTGTATTGTTTCTTATGCTTCTTTTGTGGAATACTGGCTGGCACAGAAATGAAGAAGCCAACCATCTCCAGAAATAGCTGGAGGGCTAAGCAGGGTGGTGCAGGCCTTAGACTCTCCACACCCAAGAGGCTGAGACAGGAGGATGGCAATGTCAAGGCCAGTGTGATCTACACAGGAAAATTCGGTTTCAAAGAGAGGAGGGAGGGAGGAAGAAAGGGATAGAAGGAAAAGGGAATGAAGGATTGGAGGACAGGATGTAGGAGGAAGACGGAATTTCCCAGAGTGGATGCCAGTTCAAACCAGAGACAGTGTTCTGTGATTACTCTGAAAGTGGGTTGGCATCCAGGGGGCTCTAGCCAGGAACTGGGCAAGTCACACGTCTTAGGATATGGGGGGAGGGGGGTGGGAGGAAAGCCGGAAGAGACCCCGGTCTGAGCATTTATTCAACTTTTCCTTCAACTGTTTCTCTTAGCTCTTTGTTCTGTGCCACCTCTACCTGTGAGACTAGAATGTTAAATGTCCTTCCTAAGTTGGACTTAGACTGCCATCTTGTGGATATTGCAAAAATGCCGCAGATTTAAAAAAATCTCTCTCTCTCTCTCTCTCTCTCTCTCTCTCTCTCTCCTCCTCCCTCCCTTCCTCCTTCCCCCATCTCTCTCCCTCTTCTCATTCTCTTCCTCCTCCTCCCCTCCTCCTCCTTTCAGACCGGCTCTCACTGTGTTGCCCAGGGTAACTGAAGTAGTATGCGGGTCATTTAAGAAGAACTGAGAACCACCCCTCACCCTCCACCCTGAGCCCCCTCTTGTCTTTTACTGTCAATGCTGGTCTCAAGCATCTCCGGTCTATGCCTTAGCCCTTTGCTGATTTGGAAAGAAAGCTTGGTTCATGGATCTGAATGATCCATTAAGCTGGTCAGATGTAAATATTGTGGTGACCACTCATTTTATCTTCTCGACCTAGACAGCTTCCATTTGTAAAATTCAAGCAGATGATGGATGATTTAATGTCCCTTCCCGTTATCAACATTGCTTAGGAATGTGTGTGCTCTGAGGGTGGGAATGGAACTCAGTTCATTCCGTTATGAGAAACAGGATGGAATAAAATTAAAAATAGAACTTTCATAATGGTCCAGCAATCTCACCACTGGGTAGATAACCAAAAAACAAAAATTTAAAAAATGAAATTAGCATGTCAAAGAGCTAGCTTAACTCCCTTGTTCCTTGCATCAAGGTTTATCACATTGACTTCAATAGATGAACACATGTAAAAAAAAAATGTGCTGTATGCAGACAATAGTGTCATCCAGCCTTGAAGACGAGGGAGGGCCTTCATTTGTAGCAACCAGGGTGAGCCCACACGGTACTATGCTAAGTGAAATAAGGCAGGCACAGAAAGATAAATCATCTGTTCTCCAAAGTGGAAGGTTAAAAGCAAGTCAAACCCGTAGAAGCAGAGGGTGGGATGGTGGCCATTTAGAAGTCAGCAAGAAGGAACTGCAGAGGGGCCAGTGGACAATCAGTTTCAGTGAGAGAGAGGAGAGTAAGTTCAAAAGCTCAGCTGCAAACAGTGGTGACAAATAGTAATCAAAACGTATTATATTTGAAAAATTACTGAGAGGTTTCAAGTGCTTTTACTGTTAAAAACGTCTAACTATGTGGGTTTGTTAAGCATTTTCCTAGCCATTCCTCAGTGTGCACACATATCAAAACATAAAGGCACACAGTGCCCACCCATCAATTTACAAAACAGTGTGTGGCAGCCGGGTGTGGTGTGTCACACCTACAGTCCCGGCACTCGGGGCGCGGAGGCAGAAGGATTCAGAATTCAAGACCAGTCTGGACTACATAACACCTTGTCTTCAAAAAATGGGAAGGGAAGACTAGAGGGAAGGTAGGTTGGGGGAGAGGCAGAGGCAGCAGGAGGAGGGAGAGATAGACAGACAGACAGACAGACAGACAGACAGACAGACAGACAGTAATGGGTAAATGCCTAAGAATGCTTTGAACTTGTAGGCCCTCAGTTGCTTTTGATAAGTGTGAACCTAATTAGTCTCATTAAATAAAAACCTGGAGTCAGATATTAGGGTGAAAGCAGAAAGATCTGAGCAGCAGAATATCCAACCACTGGTTCTTACCGCTACAAAACCTCAGACCAAATGGGGAGATCCTTAGACTGAATGGGGGTGAACCTGTCTCTACCCGCCTTATATTTCTGTCTCCACCTCCCTAGTATTGGACTCAGATGCATGATATCCCAAATTCTAGGATCAAAGGTGTGAGTCACCAACTCCTAGCTCTGTGTCTCTTTTAGACTAGTTCAATTTCATGTAGCCCAGGGTGGTCTTGAACTCCTGATCTCCCTGCTTCCTCCTCCCAAGTGCTGGGATTGAAGGTATGTGTCACCACTGCCTGGCCTCTATGGCTAACTAGTGACTATCTCTGGCCTCTGATCTCCAGGCAAGCTTTATTTGCCAGAACACAAACAAAATATCATACAACATGCATGCCTTATTAAGAAATACTTTTAAGATCTCTTCTGAGATATTCAGTAGAATATAGAACTTAGGAAACCTAAATGTTTCCAGAATCCAATAAGAGACAGAAGCTGGGTCTGAGTGGAATCGGAGATGGCTTTAAGGGGAAATTGCAGGTTTCCAGCCAGAGGCCATCTGGAAGTAGTGGGTTCACTGAGTGCTTGGACCCAATGTCACTACACACTCAGAAGAAAATCAAGAGATTGTGTTTATGTAAATTCTGAGCAGAAACATAAAGAGGAGGACTTCCAATACCCCCTGAAAAGTTTATATTTATAGAGCTAAACTAAAACCCTCTCTAAGCGTTATAAAAATTAATTTAAACAATTTACAGAAGGTGAGTAGAGCTTATATCTATTTTGGATCAGTGAATGTACACGGGAACCTCAAGATTTCAACAGGAGGTCACCATGAGAAACATAAAGAGCTGACCTATGTCTCCCATATTGCAATAGCCGTGGTGCTTAGAAGAAACAAGGCAAGTCGGAATCAAAGCATTTGCATTTTGTCCATCAGAGCTGTGGCAGCTCTTGCATGATGTTATTCTAGCCTGGTGACTAAGTGCACACTCAGCTACAAGAGCGAAGATTTGTCGGTGCAGTTTCAGAGGGAGGACTGGCCCCCAAAGTGTGACTTCTAGTTCGATGTCATTTAAGAAGCTGCTCTTCTCCTTGTGTCTGGATCTTACTGAGAGGGTCATTTCAGATACCCAGGAGGCAATGCCTGGGTCCAAAGAACACACTGGATATGAGTCCTTCCCTCAGGAGCCTGTGGTGATATTTTGTTTGTGTTCTAACAAATAAAGCTTGCCTGAAGATCAGAGAAATAAAGGAGCCAGCCACTAGAGCGACTTCTTACCTCTACTGAATCCTCAAAGCCTGAGCTCCTGTGGCCTCCTGCCTTATATTCCTCTCTCTGCCCAGCTGTAACACTTCCTGTCTCCACCTCCCCAGTGCTGGGATTAAAGGCATGCGATCCCAAGTGCTGGGATCAAAGGTGTGAGCTCCGTTTCCCTTTTAGACTTGTTAAATCTCGGGTAGCCCAGTGTGGCCTTGAACTCTTGATCTTCCTACTTCCTTCTTTCTTTCCTTCCTAACCCTAACACACCTCAGTGTTGAGAGATTTTGCTCGTGTGGACTTTTGTTCTTCACAGCATTAGTGAAAGTAAGGTCCCATGGGCTCACTGTTTTGAGGGACCTGACAGTAATGTTTTACTCAGTAAAAGCTGCTAACAATCAAAATGATGGCTTATGCACAAGAAAGTTAACATAAAATATTAATCTTCCTGAGCTGGGATGATCACTGCTAATTAGTGATGTTTATGCGTGCTTGTCATATTAGGACAGGAAAGTGAAGTGGACATGCCTTGGTCCTCACAAACCTCTAGGCTAAGCTAAGTTCACACCACTACTCTCACGGACTGGATGTTTGCCGTCCATGTTCCCGGTGAGGGGCTGTTCTCTGTGCTCCCTTAAGCACAATGGATTAGTTTCCTTGCTGCTGCTATGATAAAACATCCTTCCAAAAAGCAACCTCGAGGAAAGGGGGTTTCTTTTGACGTGTGGTTCTGGAGAGGCATAGTAGCAGAGCTCAAGGCTGACCTAGCAGTTAGACAGCGGAGAGAACACATTTCACCTACCCACAGGAAGTGGAAAAGGTGAGCAGGAAGTGAGGGCAGGCTATAAAGTCCAACTCTGGTGACCTCTGGCCCCAACAAAGCTCAACTGCCAGATGGTCCACAACCCCCTCCATTAATATCATCAGCTGGGACCAAGTGCTCAAACGTGAACCTTTCGGGGACGTTTCTCAATCAAACTACCTATCACAGAGGAGAATTGTCCTGCTCCCTGTCAGGAGCGTTTATCACTGAAAAGATGTCCAGGAAGACTATGAACTAAATAAACACTTCTTGGACAATAAATGGAAGAGACTTTAGTTTTATGCACAGCTAGTGACAAAGCCATTATGCTGCCAGCAGAGTTTGTCCCTCCGGCTATGGTGAAGCCCTTCTTTGTTTATCAAACCAAGTTTCTAGCGGAGATGCTTTCTGGGATTTTAAAACAATCTATTTTAGTTTACGAGAACGGTTGTCTTAGAAGATACGGTGATGATTTATGAAGCTACTGTCACTGAATCCCAAATCACAGAGTGCTAGACTCTGTGACTCTGGGGAAGGGACAACAGCCTATAGCTGTTGGGTTCCGTTGGACTCCTCTGCATGGACCCTTGAGGCTGATCACAACAATGAAATAGGTGCCCTGGCTGTGGTGGTGCACACCTCTAATTCCAGCACTCGGGAGGCAGAGGCAGGCTGAGCTCTGTGAGTCTGAGCCCAAGTTGGTCTACTGAGAGAGTTCCAGGACAGCCAAGGTTGCACAAAGAAACCCTGTTTTAAAAACCAAAAAGGAATGAAGTAGGCTTGAAATCCTTGTTCTTGATCGCTTTCCCATTATAAGAAGCTGGTGAGTCCCGCCCTCCAATTCTTTCTACTCTCCCACCTCTGTCTGCAGCTGTCTCCATGGCAGCCAAGAACGTTTCCTCTGAGTGCAGCTATGGGTGTGGATCCAGCTCCTCGGGGCCCCTCCACCTCCATGTTTCCCTTCATTATGCCTTCCCTAGGGGTGCAAACCACTTCTGGAAGTCGTTTCTGTATTCCTCAGTGTCTCTCTCTGGCATTATCATCTCTGTTCCCAGTTCCTTTCTGTTAGTTGTGATGAACTTGTGCTGTTTTCCTGAACCAGAATCTAATGGTTAAAAGTTTCCACCCTATCCTCTATATACAATTACATAAACCTCTACAATTTCTATATTTCATCGCTCTAATAACATGCTGCAGACATGCAGGGCTTGTTTTAATTTAAAATACAAGGTGTTTATTTATTTTAAACACATCTTTCTTATGATGAGTATTTAAACTCATGAAATAAACAGAAATATCCCGAATATCCATACCATGTTGCTACATATCAATTTTTACATATTGCAATTGGATTCATGTTCTTTTAGAGTAACGACTTGTTCTCATTTTATGTGTATGGGTGTTTCGCCTACCTCTCTGTCTGCACACCATGTTCATGCAGTGTCCAAGATTAGAAAAGAACATCGGGTGCCTCTAGCTGTGTAGTTATAGACAATTGGGAGGTGATATGTGCGTGCTGGGGATTGAACCTAAATTCTTTGGAAGAGCAATCAGTAAGTAAAAATGTCCCCCTTCCTAAGAAAATGATCCACTTGATCCACTCAAATTCAAAAAGCACATATTTTTGTGATATTGAGGTGGGGAAATGGTTTTTGTGAATCTAGAACTCTATCCCCATACAGGAATTAAGTCGTTTTTTATATTCTTTTTTCTTCTATAGAATACTTTGAATAGTTTTCAGGCAGCTTAGTTTTATAAGACTCCTTGCAGGCTCCCGGGATGATCACGGGTAGAGGGTGTTGATGCAGGAAATTTAGCATTAGAGAATCGTGGCTATGACATGCCATTTCCAGCTGGGGCAGAGAGGATGGCTTCAGAGTGGACTGTTAGGGACACCTGGGATGGGGCCACAGTGGGAACACATACTGCGTCTTAAGGTTGTTGAAGTTCTTTGTAATTTATTGCCCAATCATGTGTCCACAGTAGATTTTCATTGACCTGGGGTCCAGCAACCAACCTGGCGTTAATAACAGCATTTTCTCATGAACTATAAGAGCTGAGAAAGTGCTACCCCAGGCTCCTCTCATCATAACTGACCTGCAGGCAAGGCGTACACTCACTTCTCTCTCTCTCACACACACCAATTACTGCAGCTCCTGTCCACTGAGCGCCTTTCCCTGGCTTTGGTACTATGTGCTCATTAGTGTCTTTGAGACTTCGCAAACCTGTGGAGTTGGTACTACAGAAACAGAGTCTACTATGAGGTTTGAACTAATAATCAGTACAGGTGATAGAACTGGACCTTAGTCAAACCAAGTCTAAAGCCTAGTGTCCTATCTTGTTTCCCCCTTCTCCTATTACAAAACATAGTGTGTGTGTGTGTGTGTGTGTGTGCGCGCGCGCACATGACGATGTGTGTTTATGTATGATCACGTATGGGGCAATTTTCTTGTTCTACATTAGTGATAGCCATACAAAATTCTCATCTTTACAGCTTCCAACTTCCATTTTTTTCTCACTGGTTTTAAACTGGCAAATGATGCCCTATTTTATTTGTAGGTTGAGTATTATGAGATCCAGTATAGAATCGTTGTTTCATTTTTTGAGACAGGATTCTCTACAGAGCTCTACTCATCCTGGAATTTACTATGTGGATGAGACTGGCCTCGAACTCACAGAGATCCACCTGCTTCTGCCTCCTGAGTGCTGAGATCAAAGACATGTGCCACCAAGCTGAGCTCATCAGTATCCACTCTTAGGGACCGGCTCTGAAACAGCTCACATTCATGATTCATTAAAACATCCTCCTGTTTTCTTTCTTGTGTTGCCTTGGCATCTGAGAATGATGGTTTAACAGAGAGCTTCTCTGGTGCCCTGGTACCCCCTTCTGGTGCATTCCAGAGTCAGTTATATCATTTGATGCCTGCAGAGCACTCTTGATGGTATAACTGGTTCCTTCCATCCTACTTAGACATGAAGGACCATTCACTATTTCCTTCTAGCAGCTGGCTTAGTGCATAGCATGTCTTTGGGGTTTAACAGATAATTGTAGACTAAATGCATGGATGCCCCCGGGTTTGCCAAACACATACTGGCCTTTTCCTCCTGTGCCGTTATCTACCTGGAGGAATGCCCATTTGCTTAGACTGCCACCTGCCACCAGATCTCCACAGGAAATCCATGGTGCTGCCATGTTGATATCATTGCTAATGAAGGTTATTAAACTCGGGTGGACAAGTAAATTCTGCAGTGATCTGGGTAATGAGAGTCGCTTTCAACAGACACGTCCACAACTGTGCTCTGCTATAAGGTTGTCTTACTGCACTTAGCAAAAACCTGAGCTGTGTGTAACTGAGAATCAGAGCCCAGCAGCCCATTTTAGACCTCGATGGATTCTAGGGTCCAGCAATCCTACATAGGTCTTTCTTGATGTGATCTCACCCTTTTTCCTTTCTTTCCTTTTCTTTCCTTTCCTTTCCTTTCTTCCTTCCTTCCTTCCTTTCTTTCTTTTTCTTTTTTAAATCATTCCTGTGTTTTACACTGGCTTGGGTCAGCACAAAGGCTTACTTTATTTGACCAGAAGACAGAAAAACCCAGACAGGACAGCAAATGAGTAGTCCCCACAGCTCTCCAGCATAGACTCAGCATCCACTCGAAACGCCTGGAAAGGCAGTATTCTTGGGTCCTATCCCAGACCCACTGAATTGGAAGCCCCAACGGTGGGACCAACATTCTCTGTATAAAAAGATACAAACGATCACAGTGTACAACAGAGCGTGGGCTCCTTGTGGTTACTAATAGGAAGCTGAAGTATCAAATAAATGGTGACCATCCCGCAACTTCCTCAGAATGGAGGTAGAAAGGCATGGTGGGTAACCCCACTGCGGGGACACTGACCCCACAGGGAAGACACATGTTTGAAACTCCTCTGAGATACGAGCCACTCACGAGAGAAAACTCCAATTAATCCACCTTAATTATCCCTTTTCTTATTGGAGAAGTCATCAAAAAGGACAAATTTTAGTAAAACACAATGCTTTGGTAAATTCATCCTCTAGACTGGAAGGCGCTGGGATCAGCGTCTGTCAGGAAAACATTCAGACCCCGCTCAGACTTCGTGGAAAGCGTGACGACTTCACCCCTGCTCTCTGGCTCATTTGCACTGGTCTCTCTCCTGATTGAGATCAGCAGGAAAACGGACGGGTGAAGAATGTTCGGGGTCAGTTTAGACAAACAGAATGAATCAGCGACGAGGGATCACTACTCCAAAACCAAGCGTGAATGAGAACAAAAGCCACAGATTGGAAGAGGAAGAAAACAGCCCCAGTTCCTGTGTCCTGAGAACAGAGGGGCCCTAGAGACTGTGAAGAATCCTCAGGGGCCCCAGTTTCCCCCTAAGTCATTATGTTCTGTCTTATCCATTAGTTCAGATTCTAATGAGCTTTTGCCTTTAGTCTTAAAAAATAATTCCCTTCCTTTAGGGCCAGTGGAGTTGTGCCTATCTGAGCCGTAACAACGAGACTGTCGCAATACCTCTTCACGTAGCAGGGTGGCCATTCCCTGGTGGGGATGGGGGTGACAAGCTAATGACTTCAATTAAATAGTCCCAGTAGTTATTCTAAAGCCATTAATATAATAAAAGCAAACGCTTACCAACCTCCTATGGCAGGCTCGGGCCTGCTGTGAACACTTCAGCTATATTAAGTCATCTGGGTTTGCAATGATCATTTGTAAGAAATAGCTGCTGCCCCTTTCCAACTAAAGCAGATCCCTTTTCAGATTAAATTCATGATGCTCTGTCCTCTGAGCAGGTTATCATCCCATAAGGCCACATCTCCGAAGTCTCCTCAGTTGAAACAGGAAGCTGTTTGTCCCTAACGAGTGTTCCCTTCTGTGGGGAGGGCCGTGGGATAATCTCGCGTGGGCATTTCTTTGTATGAAGATGAGATCTACACATCACGCTGCTCTTTGCTGAAGCCTCATGCTGGAGAACAATTTCTTTTTGAGGGACACCTTCACCTACTGGTCTCTCCACTAACTCCCACCCCTCCCTACAGCCCCTTAAATTCTTTATAGTGCGTCCGCTCTCCGAGGGAGCACCAACTCCTGAAGCTGCGCGTTCTCTGATCCCCCAGAAGCTGTGTGCCTTGACTTTCACACAGACCATCGGAATCTCACGTGTTGAGATTAATTTTGAATTTATCCTTGTCTTTCAGGTCTGTTCAGAATGTTCTAGTAAAGTTTTGAATTCTGCTGGCTGATTAGCTGATGGACGTGAAGGTTCTCATCTGAGCAGAAGGGCTGATGTCATTTTCCAGACTTGGTTTATAAGCCTTGTTTACCTCAAGAGGTGGCTGGTATGCAAACTTAGCAGCCACAGACTCACAAGAGTGCATGGCAAGGAAGCTATTAGCTCTCTCTAGGAGACAATATTTATAAACAGAATATAATTATGATCTAAAGGCACAGGGCTTCCAGGGATAGAAGCAATGAAATTAGCGCAGTAATGAACTTACTGCTTGATCTCCAGGGAGGAAGGGTTCTCCAGGAAATCTGGAACAGGCTGGGAAGAAGGCAAGGAGGCCAAGGAAGCAGGCAGCAAGGTGAGGCTCCTTCACATAGTGGGTGTGTTCCAGGCTGTTCTATGGGAACAGAGAGGCGTCTGGAGAAAAGAACAAGGCCCCCAAGGAGGGGGATTTTGAGAAGCATTTTCCAACCTGATGCAAACTTTCTCGTGGGAATGTCTTCCCCACAGATGTTTTCCCAAAAGAGGCTTTCTCTTATTTTTCCAAGATAACTGGATTTTAAAAAATTAATAGTAACAACTAACCCACAAGCTGGGTAACACAGCCTTTACCCTTGACTCAGAAACTTGGATCAGTAAGTTTTCCTGAGCAGTTGCTGTGAGAGACATATTTTATTTCATATTCTGAGAGCTACCCGGATGAATAACTGGCTCTTTATCTTGAAGAGACATGAGGCCAAGATGAAAGGGAAGACACATTGTAAAATAATTATGAATATTAGTTATACTGCAGCAGGCATTGTTCTCCATGCTTTTGATATAGTAACTTGTTTCTGTTGCCGTGGCAACCCTGCAAGAAGTCATGGTTTTCATTTAATGGGAGAGGAAACTGAAGTTGAACAGCTTTATATAACATGCTTGATGCCACATAGCTGTAAACAAATAGTAAATTCAACCAGCAGGAGCTGAAGCTTGCCTTAGTGTTGCAGAGTGAGTCAGTCTACGAGATGGGGCTGAAGGTAGTTCATGTCCCCTGAGGGTCAGCATAGGGTCTCTCTTCATGAAACTGAAGTCTTTCAGGATTATCCTTTCTCTTATTCCTAAAAAACGATCCCTGGGCGGGTTGGCAGAGCCCGCCATGAGAAAGCGGCTACAGGAGGGCACGTGCCGTGCCCACGGTGGTGGCAGATAACAGACATGTAAACACAGGAAATAGCCATAAGTATTAAGGAAGAGGGAGAAAGAAAGAAAGAAAGAAAGAAAGAAAGAAAGAAAGAAAGAAAGAAAGAAAGAAGAGATAAAAGGAGAGAGGAGAGATAAAAGAAGAGAGAGACAGAGAAAACGCTTGCTCACGCCAAGGAAGCAGAAAGAGGAAGGGTCCCAAGATGGCAACGGGCAGGTCAGAGGTTATGGGAGTGGGCGTGGCTAGGGCAGGGACCGAAAGAATAACACTTTCTCTCTCCTTCCTTCCTTCCTTCCTTCCTTCCTTCCTTCCTTCCTTCCTTCCTTCCTTCCTTCCTTCTTTTGTTTGTTCTCTCTTTGTTCCTCTCTCTCTCTCTTCTTCCTCCCTTCCTCCCTCCCTCCCATCTTCTTTCTTTCTTTCTTTCTTTCTTTCTTTCTTTCTTTCTTTCTGGATAATAATGAGATTAGGAGTGAGTTGAAAGTTCCATCCAAGAGTCCAACTTGCTGATTTAGAGAAAGCAATCCACTTGAAATCAAGTTTTGTTTTGCTCCAGAATCTTGGAAATGTCCATTAAGGATTTTTATCAAATTATATGAAGCACTGCTTGTACAAATAGCATTTTAAAGAGGTTTTCTAGCCAGAGTCAAGGTAAATATGCAATTCTCTTGACTTTACAAGACTTTTATGTGAAGGAATTTTTTTTTAAGTTTTTTCTTCTTCTTTATTTTTTATGACAGTGAGGTTGTACTTCAGGACACACTCGCTAGGCCAGAATTCACCCCTGAGCCAGTCCACCCCCAGCCCTGTTTTACTATTCACTTCGAGACAGCATGTCAGTGGATTGTGCAGGTTGACCTTGAATGTGTGATCCTCCTGCCTCAGTTTCCTAAATAGCAAGGATAATGGGCCAGGCTTCGTTCTTTTAAAATGTGCTCATTTGCCTAAAATGCTTGCTTCGTTTTAGCAGAACAGAATCAAAGTTCATTAACTGACGCGTTCATTATCTATCTGCATGAAATTTCTAAAGCATCACAGAAGAAATTCTTAAGATAACTTATAAGCACCTTCTAAGTATATTATATGCGTTCCAAGACCATCAGAGCTGACTACTGTTAATCTGGTCCTTCCAAGAAAGTAAAAGAGAAAGGCACAGGGTCTCTCTGCAGGGTTTTCTGCTGGGAGCCGATTTGAGTGGCTGCCATTACAAGATGGCATTTGGCCCCTGCCTTGCTTGATACCATAATAAAGGTTGCAGTTTTTCCACCAGAAAACAGGATGAGTTGTTGCGATCTAGCTGCCCACACTTCCCCTGACAGGCAGGGGAACTTCCTTGTGGTCTGTAATTGACAGGGATGTTCCCCTGCTTTCTTTCTTGCCGGTGGGTCTCCAGAAAAGCAGTTAAAGTATCAAAGTAGCAAAGGTTGCTAGGCAGACTCCCTATATAAGCAGCTACAGCTCAGAGCTCTGGGCCCCTCACTTTCTGCTCTCCCTTCAACCAAGAGGCTCCAATAAAGTGTGAGTTGAGAAGAATCCTCGTCTCGTGGCTGTTCTTTCCTGCTGGCCAGGGAGTTCGCCTGCTCTGTGCTTTCTCACCCATCCCCCATCCCAAACACTTGAACTCTCTCACTCTAGCCCTTTTCTTGGCAACTACTGAAATTGTTCTCTTTTCTATTTCACTTCTTAAATCCAATGTATTTGAGACGGTTTGATGGGATAGCTCACAAGCTCTTTGTGACAGTGGATAAACTCCAATGTATTTGAGACTGTTCAGTAGGATAGTTCATGAGCCCTCCGTGACAGTGGATGAATTCTTTAGACTCCTGGAATAGCACCACGTACTGAGTGGCTCGAAGTGAAGGAAATTTGTGAGTTGTCTGGCAAAGCTGGAAGCTAGAAGTCTGATATCAATGAGATCACAGGGTTGTGCTCCTCCAAAGAAGGTTCTGGTGGCTTCTGGCAAGCCTTGGAGATCTGTACGAGTAGCAGCATCCGTGCCTGTCGCTGTTGTCACATGACCTCACCAGCTAGGACTCCATTGTGCTGCTATGCTTAAGTAGCCCTCACTCTTCTCTTAAAAACATGCCAGTCTGGAGCTGGGGAGACAGCTCAGAGAGCATGACCTGCAAGTGCGAGGAGCTCAGCTTCGTGCCCTGAAGACTTCTAAAGAGCCGGCTGTGGCAGCACACACCTGTGATAACAGATCTGGGGAGGCAGAGGGAGGTGGATCCTGGAGGCTTGCTGGCCAGTCAGCCTAACCTGGTCAGCCAGCTACAGATGCCAGAGACACTGTGTGTCTGAACAAGGTGGATGGAGCTGAGAAATGACACCCAAGATCGACCTTTGGCCCCTGTAGGCTTGTACACACACACACACACACACACACACACACACACACACATAGAAAGAGACAGAGACAGAGACAGAGAGACTGCATTTAAGCCCTCTTTAATTTGGTATAATTTCACTTTAACATTGATTCTGCAAGATCAGATTTTGAAATAAGGTCACATGCTGTCATGGCAATATATATGAATGTGAAGAACGCTCTTCAGTTCAGTCCACCAGGTCCGTCATAGAAGCCAGAAGGAGTCTAAACATCCTAACAAACATTGCTTTATTTTGAGAAGGGTTGTAAAATTCTATCTTCCCAAAACACCTGTTACATTTTTGACTTCCCTTGGTGGCTAGGAAGTGCCCCATAACCACCTTGGATGTAACTCTGTCTTAAAGCTGCCACAGTGACATTTACGCTGCCGACAAGACAAAGCATGACTGTTAGCTCAGCTAACATCACTAATCACTTTCTCCCAAACTGAACTGGGCGGGACATGCCTTTAAATGGAGTGATGACGACCGAAAAATGATCGACACAGTTGCTGAAGGAAACACATTTTGTTCCATCAAAATACGGCTTCTAAAGTGGACGGCTCTTTGTATTTTTTTCTTTTCTTTTTTTTTTACTTTATTTTTTTTATTTTTTTTCGGAGGGGTATTGGGACAGGGTTTCTCTGTGTAACAGTATTACTGTTCTAGAACAAACTTTATAG
>NW_026067905.1:7180527-7259843 GCF_014885135.2 Alexandromys fortis | reverse complement strand
GGGAAGATGGGGAGAAAAAAGTAAGAAGGGGAGGATGGGGAGAGCTTGGGAGAATGGGACGGTTGGGATGGAGGCAGGGTGGATATGGGAGTAGGGGAGTATATATCTTAATTAAGGGAGCCATTTTAGGGTTGGTGAGAGACTTGACTCTAGAGGTGTTCCCAGGTGTCCATGGAGATGTCCCCAGCTAGAGCCTTGGGCAGCTGAGGAGAAGGAGCCTGAACTGGCCCTATCCTATACCCATACTGATGAATATCTAGCATATTACCATAGAAACTTCATCTCGCCATGGATGAAGCTAGAGACAGAGACCCACATTGGAACACTGGACTGAGCTACTAAGGTCCAAATGAGGAGCAGAAGGAGGGAGAACATGAGCAAGGAAGTTAGGCTCTTTGTATTTTTGAGAAAAGCTAATGACAAAGTTCATGCCTAAGATGACAGTACACTACCTTAAAATGTTGAGGTAAAAGATGTCAGTACTGGCAAGGGTGGCCACCCTTGCCAGGTCTTCATTATGTGTAAAGTAAGGTTGAGTTCACCCCAATTTCACCTTGAGCAAAATTTCATGTTGACTTGCTAACTCCCAGTCCTCCCCTTGTGTTGCACAAATCGTAAACTCTGATCTTTCTTAGAACCACAACAATTGTTTTGTAGGAAGGTAGAGAGGAGATTTCCCCCCAGGGAAACAGAGTCTCACACTATGGTAAAGACAGTCTTGGAACTTGCTATGTTGTGTAGGGGGGCCTCCTCAAATTTCCAACACTCTTGCCGCAGCCTCCCAAGCACAAGAATTGCAGTTGCATTCTACAGCTGTCAATGTTGACTGTTAGTTTGGCAGGATTTTGAATCACCATGGAAACAAACATCTGGGCATATCTAAGAAGGATTTTCTAGATTAAGTTAACGGGGACGAGAAAACACACCTTAAACGTGAGCAGCACGGTTCTGTGGGCTAGGGTCCCAAACCAAGGAAGCTGAGCATCAGCGTCCATCTGTCCCTGCTTCCCGACTGCAAGCCACATGACCAGTGCCTCGTGTTCTTGTTGTCTGATGGTACCTACCACCTAGACCACACCCTTGAACTGAGAAACAGAGTAAAGGCCCTTTCTTGGTTGGGAGACTTTTGAGGGAGGTGAGACAGGGTTTCTCTCTCTAGCCCCGACTGCCCTGAAACTCTGTAAACCAGACTGGCCTTGAACTCAGAGATCCACCTGCCTCTGCCTCCTGAGTGCTGGGATTAAAGGCCTGTGCCACCACTGCCTGCCTCTCTGGGATTTTCAAACCTTTCCCTTGAATACCAGCTTACCCATATTGGTAGTGTTATTGGCTCCCCTCCCCCTTTTAAGTCAATTCTGTTAGGTGTTTTGTCTCAAGACAAGCGACTAAAACATAAACACCCCTGGCTGGCTGTTACATCCCTGTTTTGCTTTTTGTTTGATTTTGTTGCTTTTGAGTGGCGCTGAGGGCTGAACATAGTAAGGCAGCTTGGTAGGGTCTGCTACACAAGCTCTGTACCTAAATCCTCAAAGGAGGACACTTTCTGTTGTGGAATATTAGTTGAAGGTGTGTTACATTAGTTTATGCTGTGGAATATTTGTTTAATGATGCAAAGGTGTGTTGTATTCTTTTATGTTGCATTTGTTTAACTCTGTGAAGCTGTGCTACTTTGCCTGCCTAAAACACCTGATTGGTCTAATAAAAAGCTAAACAGGCAATAACAAGGCAGGAGGATAGGCAGGGCCTGGCAGGCAAAGAGAATAGATGGGAGGAGAAATCTAGGATAGAGAGGAAGAGGGAGAAGCAAGAAAAGGGGAAGAAAAGGAGGACTCCAGAGGTCAACCACCTAGTCACACAGTCAGCTGCAGAGTAAGAAGGAAAGAAAGAAATAATAATAAAGAAAGGTAAAATCCCAGAGGCAAAACATAGTTAAAGAGAAATTAGAAATTTTAAGTTAGAAAAGTTGGCTAGAAACAAGCCAAATTAAGGCCAGGCATTCATAAGAAAGGAAAAGTCTCGGTGTATTTATTTAGGAGCTGGGTGGTGACCCCCCAGAAGAAAAAAAAAAAAACAAATCAGCTATACTCTTAGAGGCTAAGAGGTAAGAAGACATTTAGGAGACAGGAGTGCATGTAAGGTGGGCTTTTCTAAGCAGCCACCAGCTCAGAGCGCCAGGATCTAACTGTGGACAAGGACCTCAGGCTGGTTTGTCTGCTGCTCACTTCCTCATGTATAACGCTCATTTCCAAAACAGAGTGATGAGCTGACCACT
Organism: Alexandromys fortis; assembly: GCF_014885135.2. NCBI lineage: Eukaryota > Metazoa > Chordata > Mammalia > Rodentia > Cricetidae > Alexandromys > Alexandromys fortis. Next base: position 7,257,571 of record NW_026067905.1, on the reverse strand, counting down.
GGGAATTTGCCATGATTTACACTTTGATTGGCTTAAAAAGTGTGTAAACCAACAGAGAATCTTCCCTCTTCAGTTCCTTCTCTTCTTTCTCTTCTTCATTTTCTTCTGCTTATCTTCCTCCTCCTCCTCCTGTCTCCCCTTCTCTTTTCTTAGACAGTTTTATTCTATTCCTGGGCTAATCTAGAACCATCATGTAGCTCAGGCTTGCCTTGAACTCCCTGCAGTCCTGATTCAGCCTGCAGAGTGCTGGGTTTAAAGGTGTGAGCACCATGCCCCGCACCATGCCCCCAGCCTCCCAGGGGAACTCCGTTCTCAGCAGTGGTCTCTGTATCTTAAGCCTCTGGGTGTGTGTTCGGGGCTCTCTGTCAGGTTGCCTGTCTCTCTTGATTCCCTCTGCTCATTTCCCCCCAGTCCTCAGGCTCTAGTGTTGCACGAATAATAAAAAACCCAGAGATAGGTATTGGGGTTCAAGCTGAAGATCAGAAAAGCAAAGCAGTCAAGCTACTAGAGAGACCTTACCTCTGCCAAGGCACAGACAAAGGGGTGATCCTGCAATGCTCTCCACCAACTCAGACTCCACACTCCACTGAGTTCCTGTCTCTTCCATTTTATATTCCTCTCCCTGCCCAGCCACATCACCTGTCTCCACTTCCCTAGTACTGCGATTAAAGGCATGTGACTCCCTAGTACTGGGATTAAAGGCATGTGACTCCCTAGTCCTGGGATTAAAGGTGTGAGCCACCACCACCTGGATCTGTTTCTGGATAGATCTTATGTAGCCCAGGGTAGCCTTGAACTCACAGAGATCCATCTGCCTCTGTCTCCTGAGTCCTGGGATTCAAGGTGTGTGCTTTTAGTGGCTTAGCTTTGCCTTCTGGCCTTCAGGCAAGCTTTATTTATTATAACACAAATACCTCCATACTCTGGGCCTTTGGCTTGTGCCACAAAGGACTTAGGCTATGCTCTAAATCCCCTCCCCACTTCCATAACTAGGTAATGTACCTCTGTCTGTCTGTCTGTCTGACTGGCTACCTTCTCCTCTCTCTTGACAAATGCTCAAGAAGGAGCAGCTTCCTAAAAGGTTTAAAGTTTTTGCCTGTTCTGAGAGAATTCTGTGCGTTTTTAAGTAGTAATTTATTATAGAGGTTAAATGCATATTTCCACATGAACTTCTTATCTGACGTGTAATTAGCTTGTCTCGATGAAGCAGCCGGCAAGCAGAACTTCAAATGCACTTTATACTGTGCTTCACTGACTCTTTGGGAAGTAAAATAGAGTTCTCACTTTATGGAGGTCAAAATGACACCCTCGTTTTTCACATTTTAAATGCCCAGCTTGCTTTGGTTCTGAGGGTAAAATCAAAAACAATGCAAACCCCCAGAAATGCCCTGTCACGTATTCCTTCAGCCGGTCCTTTCTGAAAGACCGAAGACAGTCAACTGCAAAGTGTTAAAAAGAAAACAGTCCTCGCTGAAAGGGACAGGGACCAGATGCTGAAGGAGACTGGAGTGAACGGAAACTATCCTAGGCTCTTTCTCTTCCCAGCCCAGTACTTCTCTGATTCTTGAAATGGAACCACCGGGCGGTACTGCTTTGCGTGTGGCTCGCTAACCTGGCCAAACGTACAGACAGGTCTTGTTTAAGACAAATGGCTTTTATTATGTTTAAAACGTGAAAATGTTGTCTATTCTCCCACTTGCTTTGTCCATTTGTTGCCAGACATACACACACACAGTCAGACACATCCATACAGACACAAGTCATACATATACACACACCCATCCATTTATATACACACGCCATTTACATATACATCCATTTATATACACACACCCATCCACATTTATACACACATCCGCATGCATACTCACACACATGCACACATTTGACTTTGATTATGAGGAGCAATGGGAGGAGTGAGTCCTATTTGCCTCGGCAGCTGAGCTCAATCGTGATTGGTCTCGTATACTCAGGACCTTATAGAGTTTCAGTCATATAGCACGGAAAGAAAGGAAAAATGACATACGTACCCGTTGTGATCGTGGTACATGAAGTCGTAATAAGAAAGGGAAGACTCCAGCCGCTGGAGGGCAAGCAGAGAATGTAGAAAACTACCTACTGGGAATGCAGAGGTCTGAGGCAGACTGAAAATCTGGGGCAAATGAGTGGGTTATGGAAGGTGCTTCTATTGCTGAGATAAAGGCTATGACCCAAAGCAACTTAAAGAAGAAAGGGTTTATTTTGATTACATTTTCACATGGCAGTTTGGCAGGGAAGGAAGTCAGGCTAGGGACTCAAGGCAGGAACCCGAAGGCAGGAACTGAAGATCATGGGGGAACACTGTTTTTCTCTATGTGGCAGACTCATCCTGCTTTATGTAGCCCAGGGGTACCTGCCCAGAGGTGGCACCACCCACAATGGACTGGGACTTCCCACCTTGGTCAGTTATTAACTATGAAAATGCTGACAGGCTTGTCTACGAGCCAGTCTTACAGAGGCATTTCCCCAATGAGACTCCTTCTTCCCAAATGTCAAGTTAGCACACACACACACACACACACACACACATACACACACATCAACCAGAATCAACCAGGACAAAAGAGAAAGAAGCCCCTCACTCTAGAGTCTGACTAGGGGTCAGAAACAAAATGATGAAGTCAAAATTGCTTATTTTCCTAAAGGATCCTCAGTAAGGAAGCTAAAACCAACAGATTCTGCTCAGATGGGGCCAGAACTCCTAGCCTTGAGCTCGCTGTGTTAGCATCCCTCCCACAGAAACCACCTCACAGTTCTGCAAAAGAAAATGCATTAAGACAGAAGCAAACACACTTAGAGTTTTGCTTTAAATTTTTAAACTTAAAATCTCTCTAAACCCTGTTGGATAGTATATCCTCTGAATAACACAACATTTTAAAATATTTGGTTTATTTTACATTCCTGGGTGTTTGCCTGCATGTAGGTCCATGCACTATGTGTGAGCCTGGTACCCTCAGAGGCCAGAAGAAGGTGCAGGTTCCTCTGGAACTGGTTACACATGGTTGTAGGCCACCATATAGGAGCTAGGGATGGAACCCATAATGAAACTCTGTAAGAGTAACAAGTCACTTAATTGCTGAACAGTCTCTCCTGTCCCTGAACAATGCAACGTTAAAAGACAAAATTGCCCACAGTGGTGGCCTCCATCTATAATCCCAACACTTGTAAGGTGGAGGCAGGAAGATCAGTTCAGAGTCCTCTTCTGCTCCATTCGGAGCTCATGACAAACCTGGGCTATGTGAGATTCCGTCTCAAAAACAGCAACTACCTCTCTTTAGAAACTTGTACCCACATCTTTTGTGCATTCTTTCCATTTTCTTTGTCTTTCTCCCTCTCCGTGCTTAACAAACTCGCTAGCTTGTCTCTTCTCTTTGATTTATGTTGAAATTGTTTTCTGTGTCAGTCAAAGATCTGCCTTTACTTGATTGACAGTCTTCAAGACAGAAGGGAGCATCTCAGGTGCCTCGTGGTAGCATTCATCTGGGTCTCCCCATGGCCAATGGCAGGTCTAGAAGACAGGTAAAACTTGAAAGTGTGGCGTGTAGTGAGTCTTTCTCTATCCCTCCATAACCGTGGGGAGACTTATTAATTATGAAAGCTTGGCCGATAGTTTAGACTTGTTTCTAACTAGCTCTTGTAACTGCATTTCTATTAATTTACATGTTAATTGGTCATGTGACTCATGGCTTGTTACCTCATCTCCTACATGTCATGTTTTCTCTGCAACTCCTCGAGACTCCTCCCTCTTCTTCATAGTGCTCTCTCTGCACAGAAAATCCTACCTAGCTATTGGTTGTTTAGCTTTTTATTTTTTATGTCCATTTCACACACTCCAAGGCATCTTTTGATTTTGTCACCTAACAGAGCAACCACTCTACCCACACTCGCTCTTTTAAAACCTGTTATTTCCTCTGACCACCATGGTCACAGAAAGCCCTGACTTCTGTCATACTGTTTGGGATGGAGTACTGCTCCCAACCATGGGGGAAGTTGGGGGTACTGTTGACATTTGGTACTAGATGGTTTATTTTAGGGACTGTCTGTGCTTTGAAGGATGCTGAGCAGCGTCACTTGCCTCGGGCCATTGTGTGTCAACCCGGTTGAGAGCCTCAGAACTAAACTATTGTCTTCTATCAGTTCCTTGTAAGTCGGTCCCAGTAGACCATGGGGAGAAGCAGAGGGTTTGGGGATTCTGGATAACCAGCAGCTGGGGAGCATTAGCAAGTGGCTGGAAAGAATATAGGTGAAGGGCTATCACAGGGCAACAATGACTCAGAGGGCTACAAGGAAGATGTTGGAAGGAAAGAAGGAAACGAGAGACACAAAAATGACAGGAAGAAGTAAATGCTGAGGGCACCGTGATCTTAACTATACTGCTTACACAGATACCAGGGGACCACAATGCCAAATGGAAAGGCCAGAGTTCTGGTCTCAAGTCCACCTACCAACTGGTCTGCCTGTCATGTGTGTTTCCTTCTTTTCATTGTGCATAAAATATCGCTAGATTTCCAGACATGATGATGGCCTCAGAGTCCCACCTTAAGGTGGTATTTAGATCACACCTCATAAACGCATTCTTCGTAAGAGTGCCCTGAGCTGATAATTCTATATAGCTCGGCTCCTCGTATAAATGGAAAGGCGGACAGGACCCAGCTGAGAACTACAGATGGTTAGGAATAAAGAGTCACTTCTAGGGCAGCAGTGACAGGATTTGGTGAAAGCCAGGTCATGCTTCAGAGGTATCAGCAGCAAGTATCCTAATTTCGGGGGGTATCCTGGAGTATTCAGTTCTATCTGAGTTTATGGTAGCGTGGAATTCACACGTTAGCATCTTTCCTACCAAACACTTCTTGTTAATCTCAGGTTGCACATATGATTCTTCACAGAAGGACTCAGGAGTTGTACATCTTGGTATTAAGGCCTTGAATGATACACCTGTGTATTAGTTACAAAAAAGTAACAAATACCTTGGGAAGCGCCTGTGATGGTTAGTTCCGACTGTCAACTTGACACAGCCTAAAAGCACCGGGAACTATTGTGACGGTGGTGTGTAAGCCTATAGAGTGAATCCTCTTTGACTATAGCTTTGCTCCTCAGGAGAGCCCCGACGACACAGCAGCTTAACAGAAGAGGCTTCATTTCACCTCACTGCTTGAGGGTACCATGCATCCTGGTGGGGAAGGCTAGGTAGCAGAGGAGATATAAACCTGTGGCAGCAGGGGTTGCAGCCATTTGCTTGCAACTCTTTGGACCTGGAACATGGAGAAGAACCAACCTACAAGCCTCAGAGTCAGCCTTCCAGAGAACTGCTTCTTCCACACACGCCTCGCCCCCTAAAAATTCCACAACATCTTAAAGCAGCCAGCATCTGTGTGCCAAGCATTGGAACATTAAAGCCTATGAAAAACAAAAAAATATATATTAAATAAATAAAAATTAAAAGTCTAGGTCTCTGAGGTCTAGGTTGCTTGTGTTCTGTAGTAGAAAGGGGAATTCTTGCCTGGCAAATTAGAAAAATTCTTTAGGTGACTCCAAACACCAAATAACCCCTCTCTCCCATCATGGCCTGTGTAGAGTTGGTAGACTCTTCCTCCAAAACACAGTTTTGTTGTTGTTGTTGTTGTTTTCTTTTCAGCTAGGACTCAGATTGTCTACCAAACAAGAAGAGAACACACGAAAACATCAGTTTCAAAACCCGAGGCAACAGAGCTCTGGAAACTCCAAAGTGACTATGCTGTTCAAATTCCCAGGAGAGAGTTAGTGCTTGTTCATTTAACCCGAGTAAAAACAATGCAACATGCTTTGCCGCTGGAGTCTAGGCTTCTGCACCTGACTGAAACAACGATACACGTCAGCTAAGAGTAACTCATTTTATCCTGGGCCGTGCATGGCTGGAGCATGAAGTGTGGGCACGAGGGACGGAACTGAGTCCTTGCCACCTGAGATGTTGGACATCATCCATCCTCATTTTTAAGTCTGCTTTTTGCCAAAACACAAATAAAAGTGTGTGAGTCCTTAGTTTAGATGGCCAGAAGTGGTGTAGCTAGCACCCACAGTAATTCTGTTTTTGTATTTTTTACAGGAACCTCTATGCCCATTTCCACAGTGGTTGCGATTCTTTACATCCCTGCCGTCAGTATAGAGGAGTTCTTTCCTACAAGTCTCTTTGCCAGCGTTTGTTTCTATGATGATAGCCATCCCTGTGAGGGTGAGGTGGTGAGAGGGAATCTCAGTACGGTTTCATTTGCATTACGCTGACGGCTGAGGCTGTTGAATATTTTTCCATGCACTTCTCAGACAGTTTTAACTTAATTTGAGAAGTCTCCAGGGCACTTTCCCAGTTATTAATTTGCTCTCTCAGTGTTTAGGCTCTTTATGTATTTTGGATATTAAGGCCCTGTTAGATGAACATCAGGCAAAGCTTTTCTCCCATTATGTGGGCCATCTCCTCACTCTGCTGATTGCTCCATTTGCTGCCCCGAAGCTTTCAAAATTCAACTCAGTGCCAGTTGTCACTTGTCACTTTCTGGGCTGATTAGTCCTGTTCAGAGGGTCATTACCAGTGCCCGGAGTGAAGTGTTGCCTGTATGGTTTTCCCCAGTAGCTTTGACACTTGTGTCTTTCCCCTTTCTTCTTTTGTGCATATATGTAATGTATTAATGTTTGTGTGGGTGTGGGTGTGTGTAGCTGTGCATGTGTGCGTGTGCTTTCCCGTATGCATGTTGAGGCATACACTAGGTATCCTCATCTGCCCTATGTGTCTGACAGGGTCTCCCCCTGAACTTAGCTAGGCTGAATGGCCAGTGAGCTCCAAGGATCTGCATGACACCATGTTTCCAATGTGGGGTTATGGATGCACACCTCTGAACATAGCTTTGTGGTTGTTGTTCGTATGCGGGTGCTGGGGAAAAGATGCTTGTGTAACAAGTGCTTTGCTGACTGATCAGTCTCTCCAGTCCCCTCAAAATCTCAATTTTTATTTAAGGTTTTAACCACCTTTTGAGTTCTGCTTACTACAGAGACACCTGCATACCCGTGTTTACCATTGCGCTGTTCACAATAACCACACTACGGAACTGACTTTGATGTCCATCAGCGTATGGATGGGTAAAGAAAATGTGACACATATATACAATTATTCAACCATAAAGAACGAAATGGTATCTGTAGGCCCATATTTCATACAAAATATTGCAGCCAGGCTCTCTGGCCATGCTTAATTTCCAAGGCAGCTGCAATGCTGCCAAACAAGCTAGCCACCTGACAAAGACTCAGGATGTATGGCTCCTTCTCTTTTGTTATTATGTAGATTGCATGGGGAGAGGTGTTGATTCCAAAGCTGGTGACTTAAGCTGCATGTGTTTTCTGTAGTTCCTTGGTCCCCTGGAAAGAGAATATTAAAGAGTATCCACCTTGGTTTACCTGGGGGATAAAAGGTGTTTAAATAATAAACGCGGGTAGATCATCAGGAATGAATGAAGCCTGAGATGTCCTTCCAATATGGCTGTGTGAACTGAGTCTCGTTATTCCTCGTGCCTCTGTACCAGTCCAGTTAGGGAAAAATAGTTTCTATGTTGGGGCCACGGACCCTGACAGGTATCATTTTTAGGAAAATGGATGGAATCTGAGATAATCGTGTTCAGGGAATTAAACCAATCTTACAAGAATAAGTGTCTCATTTTTTCTCTCATATCTGAAATCCAGGAAGAAGACAAAAGGAATAAGAGAAAAGGGAGGACCATTAGGGGTGTGGAAGGGAAAGGGAGAGGGAGAGATAAGACTGGGAGGTAGGCAGCTGTGTTGAATAGAAGTACATTATGTGTATCTATGGAAATGTCACCATGAAGCCCTTTACTTCAGACAATTAGTAGATGCTAAAAATAAGTGTGTGAAGATATAATTCAGCTTTTCTATTTCTGAAACACCTTTGCAGGTTACAATTGTACAAAGTTGGAAGCTGAGAACTTAATTACAGTAACATAAACTAGTGTGGGAATGAGCCGTCAGCAGCAGAGACACCACAATGCATTTTCTTAGTTTCTAGCCTTAAGTTGAATTCCAACCTTTCTCTTCCTCTTGTACTTCCCCTGTTTTCACCCCCTAAAACCAGAGAGCCGAGTCGGTTTGCAAAACATTGCTATTCCAGGGTCTCATAGTAAGTAAATCATAGTTTAAAGACTCAAGGAATAAATGGATAGTTCAGAAAGTCTATAGCAGCTTCAAGAATGCCAAATGGTTTCAAGGTAAGTAAGGGCTCTAAGTCACCATTATTTGCTTTATTTCAGTAGAATGCTAAGAAAGATCTTAAAAAACAGCCCCCAAAAGGTAAGTCAGAGCAAGGGAAGGAACTGTGTCAGAATCCAGTGGTTAGATTTGTAAGAAAATGGGGTGTGTACCCTCAGAGCTAGTGGATACATTACTGTTGCTGAATAATTTCTCCTTTCTTTGTATCTGTGTCTATTCCTGCGTCTGTGTCATGCGTGTGGGTGACCACAAAGACCAGAAGAAGACATTAGGTCTCTTGGAGCTGGAGTTACAGATGATTGAGTCACTGGATGTGCGAGCTGAGAACTGAGCCCAAGTTCTCTACAAGAATAGTAAGAGCTCTTAACTTCTGAGCCATCTTTCCAGCCCCCTGAATAATTTCTAATAAGAAAAATGGTCTCTTCCACCTTAAAGACACTCACAGGTTGGATAGACAAATCTTATGGTTCCTTCCACATCTGACATTGTATGATCATGCATGTTCTTTGATTCTTAAATAATTTTATTTAAGCTTGCTTATTTGTGGTGTCTAGACTAATCAACATTATAGGAATATAACACTGAACAATGGCTTCTGGGCTCTGGAGACAGAGAGAAAGACATAGATGTTTAGAGAGTCTCAAGTTTGGAGGAAATAATGTCTAGAGATTGGATGCGTACACTGAGGTCTGTCTGTCTGTCTTGTGGATTACCTGTTTTTAAAGGCACTTCAGTGCCTGGAAACAGACATGCCATTCATGAGTTCACTGACCAGTTATGGCTGGCTTATTAAGAATCTTTCATCACAGTACCAAACACAGGACCATTTTAACAGGGGTAAAGACGACATGAGGGAAACACAGGTCGGCGTTTTCCCCTTGGCATTAAATGAGTGATCTCAGGAGAGCCCTGAAAATTTTGTCTTGGGGTGGAGTGGAATATACACACTAGCTGGCTTTGCTACATCATTGGTGGTGGTTAGTATGGGTGTAAATAAAGAGAAAAGTATGGGTCAATGGGTTAAAATACTAGCACATCTTCTAAGAGGACTGTTGTAGTGACAACCTCATATTGAAAACAATATTAAGATACAAATGATGATGATAATGAACAATCAACCCCCCGTGTACTGGGAATGCAGCATTTTTTGCCCATAAGTGTGTTAGTCATGTTTTCAGTCATAGTGACAAGTATCTAATGCAATAAACTTGAGAAAATGTTTGTTTTAGCTTTGATGGAGTCTCAGACCATGACTGATTAGCATCATTCTGGTCCTATGTCAAAGAAGCTTATCATGGTTGTAATGATTATTCTGTCTCTTTAAGAGACAAGCCACACCCACTCCCTGCAGCCTCTCTCTCTCCCTCGCCATCTTGGCTTTTTCTCTGTTTCCTTCTCTTCCCTCTTTCTCTCTTTCTCTCTCCTTCTCTTCCCACCCTCACCCCCTTATCCTCTTTTTCCTTCCCCTCCATAACTCAACCAATAAATATTCAATTCTATTCTGTATAATGTGCCTGTTTATGTGCCTCCCACTCACCGCCTGCCCACACCGCTCATGGGGAACTTGCACCTTCCCAGGGACCCACTGTCTGCTGCAACCAGGATCCCACAACAAGCTGCTGGGGCCCATTGCAGCCACCTTGGTTTGTGGACCTGCTGCCACCGGGACCCCACAGCAAGAATTGCTATAAATTCATAACAATGGTGGAAGCTTGGGATGAAGCAAGACCCTTCTCCTCATATCAGGGACACACATACCACACATACATACACACACACACACACACACAAAGAGAGAGAGAGAGAGAGAGAGAGAGAGAGAGAGAGAGAGAGAGAGAAAGAGAGAATGCATAGGTTGCAGACTCATAGTCCTCTTGGAGAGCATGACCTTATGCTCCACTTTTTAAAGATTCTACCATCTCTCCATACAGTGCTGGGGACTAAGCTCAAAACATGAACACTAGGGAACTTTCTAAATCCCATCTGTAACAAGAGATACTATCATTGCTAGCCCTATCTTCCCAAGGGAGGATTCTGAAGAGGACGTGGGTCTGATGTAAGAATGGGATATGGCAATGGTAAAGTAACTGCTTTCTCCAGAATGTGACAGAACAGACTTAAGCAGCAGCTGTGGAGAAGAGGGTCTTATTCATGGTTTCAGAGAGATTTCAGTTCCTCGTGGCAGGATGGGCACTACCTCCTGTGGCTCTGGACTGTTGGGGATGAAAAGCAAAACTTTTTGCCTGCATACAAATGGGGAGTAGTGAACAAAAGCCAGAACTAGGCACAGCCACAACCTTCTAAGGTCCCTTAGCCCCTATATTCCCACCAGCCAGGCACTAGGTACTAAAGGTGTCCCCATCTCCCCAAACAGTCTCACCAGCTGGGGCTATACAAATACATGACATTCAAATTCTAACAGATGTGGGCACAAGAGACCACTTCCTATGTATAACCCCAGCAGCACAGACAGTAAGGGCCTCATTGAATAAATGGGACCTCCTGAGACTGAGAAGCTTCTGTAAAGCAAAGGACACCATTGCTAAGACAGAAAAACAGGTCAACTCTTGAGATAGTTTAGCACTTAGCAGTAACAGCCAAGGTCAAAGCCAACTCTGTTTCAGTGGGCTCCTCTCTTGGTTATCACCAAGAACCGTGGGGCCCTGGAGCAGTTCTTCCCTTAGCCTAGTCAACTGAGGAAGTAAAACCTAATCACTGACCTTTGCAAAGAGGGCAATTGGAACCAGGTAAGTGGGCAAGTGTTTCTTGTTTCTGAGATGAGCCCTCCAGCCCCATGAAGGGATCCTGTCTGACTCGCCAGCAGACAGAGATGCCAGAAAAGCAAAGTGTCCACAGGAACTACAAACATATTCTGTTAGGCCACTGGCCAAAGCCACGTTCTCTGGCTCCACACTTCAGCCATAGAAGGAAGGCAGGCAGGCCCTGATACGGCATAGGCTTCCGGTTCCTGCTTGGTTATCACCGCGGTTATCATTGCCTGGGTGATGCCTGCTCCCTGCTGTTTCAGAAATCACTTTCCCCAGCAGGCGCTTGGCACAGTGGTTACTTATTTATTTATTTATTTAAGGAAACGGGAGGATACTGGTAGAGAAATGCATGTTTAATTGAACAAGTGAGAGTGCCTAACCCATGGTGTTCTGAGCAATATGGGGTCTGTGACGATGATGGCAACCCGGCTTCTGAACCTGAGGGAGTGACAGTCTCCGTCAACAGTCTGGCAAAGATTTCAGTGACCTTGGGTTCCTACCAGGTTCAGGGGCCTATTCAATTTGTTTGTTCTCCAAACCCTCCTCCCTCTTCGCCCAAGGGCCAGTTGAAAGAAAAATGTACTGNAGAGACAGAGACCCACATTGGAGCACCGGACTGAAATCTCAATGTCCAAATCAGGAGCAGAAGGAGAGAGAGCACGAGCAAGGAACTCAGGACCGCGAGGGGTGCACCCACACACTGAGACAATGGGGATGTTCTTTCGGGAACTCACCAAGGCCAGCTGGCCTGGGTCTGAAAAAGCCTGGGTTAAAACTGGTCTCGCTGAACATAGCGGACAATGAGGACTACTGAGACCTCAAGAACCATGGCAATAGGTTTTTGATCCTACTGCGCATACTGGCTTTGTGGGAGCCTAGGCAGTTTGGATGCTCACTTTACTAGACCTGGATGGAGGTGGGTGGTCCTTGGACTTCCCACAGGGCAGAGAACCCTGATTGCTCTTTGGGCTGAGGAGGGAGGGGGACTTGGTTGGGAGAGGGGGAGGGAAAGGGGAGGAAAGAGACAGAAATCTTTAATAAATAAATAAATAAAAATAAAAGCTAAACCCCGTAATTAGAAAAAAAAAAACAAATTCTAACAGATGAATAATTCTAAGACCTTTTGCAGAATGTGGGAAGGGAGAATTTGGAAGAATGGGAAGAGCTTTGAACTTCTAATTTCCTAACCTAACATACCAAGCATCTCCCTTCCCCTAACTCTTCTTTCATTTCAAGAGATCTGTTCTCCTTCAGCCGCCAAGTGGAAGACAGACCATTGTTGGTTATTTTAAAGCCCAATTGTAGAAGAGATTTGGCCCCATCTTTTCCACTTTAAGCCACATCAGGCGGAAAGCTCCAGGAAAACAAAACAAAACAAAAAACTGATTATTTGATAAGAAGTAATCTTTGCCTTGGGCAATGTTTTTCCACTGAATTTGAAAAAGAGAGAAAGAATTACATCTCTGTCGGTAACAATGGGAAGAGAACAAGTTCACAGACCTCAGCTCCTTTGTCAGAGACATAAAGCCATAGAGCAAACACGTAATCGCTTTTGACAAAACCCGGAGCTCTTCTCCATCCTGGGACTGAGCACAGATTACACTGGGGTGAGGGTTGTGCAAAGGGACTTAGCTATTTGGCGTTCCTAATATGACAGAACAGAACCAGGCTCACAGCCATTACAAAAGCCACTCACAAAAGCTAGAGGAATGCAGGGCAAATCTTGCCCCTGCCAGGAAGGTTAAATGCATGACTCAGCTCTCTCTGCTCTGCAGCCAGGCACGCCAGGACAGTGGGTTTCAGAGAGAATTTTTCCTGCAAAACCTTTTTCTGTTAAAAAGGGTTCTGCTGTGCTTTTTCACCCCAAGTCACTTCCCATTTTATCCTTGTAATAGATATGCCATAGCGGCAAGGCAGGTACTGTTAGATTTATTTATGCAAGAGAAAGAAAACAAAGCATATCTAGGCTGTTTGTCTCCACTGAGTTTAGGGGGTTAATACTAGGGGGCTGCGCTGGAAGTTGGCATGCATTTCACCGGTGCTATACCCATTACTTCAGTAAGTCAGAGCAAATAGAACAAAGGGATACTGTTGCAGAATATTATTTTAAGGTGCCTTACATTTGTTTATGTGGAGCATTTGTTTCAATGATGTAAAGATGTGGTGCTTTTGTTTCTGCCGCATTTGTTTAACTCTGTGAAGCTGTGATTCTTTGCCTGTCTTAAACACCTCATGGTCTAATAAAGAGTTGAATGGCCAATAGTGAGGCAGGAGAAAGGATAAGCAGGGCTGGCAAGCAGAGAGTATAAAGCCTAGTCTAGAGTAAGCATGTAAGTAAGATAAACAGAACTAAGAAAAGGAAAAAGCCCAGAGGAAAAAGGTAGATATGCTAATATAATGTAAGAAAAGCTGGCTAGAAACAAACCAAGATAAGGCTGGGCATTTATAAGTAAGAATAAGCCTCCTTGCGTGATTTGTTTGGAAGCTGGGTGGTGCCCCCCCTCCAAAGAAAAAAAAGCCAAAAGAGTAAAATCCAACCAACAACAGAATGCGACCTCAGATCCCACAGCTCCACGGTCCAGGAACGCGTTATAAGTGGAATATGAAATTTCCCTCACAGGCTCGGGTATCTGAAAGGCTTGGCCCTCAGTTGGTGGTGGTGTTATAAAGGTTGTGGAACATGTGGCCTTTAAAGTCTAGAGACAGGATGCTCTGAAGTCACTACAGACTGTACTTTTAGAATTGTGACAACATAGCATGCTGTCCTGAACCAGAGAAGAATGCCTGTAAAGATTCTGTTTGTACCTCAGGGACCAAAGCCAGACTCATACCTGGCATCTTCGCATAAAACTGTGATCTCGGTAGGAAGATCAAGAGTTCAAAGCCATCCTGGGCTACAGTAGCTAGCTAGTGAGGTTGAAGTCAGCCTGCAGTAGATGAGACCCTCTCTGAAAAAGAAAAAAAATCAAACTCAAATGAATAAACAAATAAATTCAAAATCCAAGGGCAGCTCTGCGAACATCAAGATAAAGCCCTCCCCCAGTCTTTGTTGCTGACTACTGACCACTGTGAATCCACTGGCTTGCACATCAACACAACTTGTTTGTAGGAAAGACTGGGGAGGATTGGCTCTTTATCTTCAGTAATATTGCTATATAAAAACATTGATTACATGGAGCCAAAGAGTAGAAGTGCCCACATGAAAACAGAAGTGTGAAGTTGAGGTTGTAGCATGTGCTGGTGATTATACACATAGCCTCATACATGTTTAGCCATGCACTCTACCATAAAGCTACAACCCCATCATCTGTACGCATTTTGTCAATCATGTTTAAATTTAGCGTTTAAAGCTTAGAAAATTATGTATCTGGTACACCAACAGTAGGAATGGGAAAGGTAGCTGTAGAATATTAGCACAATTTTCTTTTCTCCAAAAAGAGGGAAACGAGGTATATTACTAGTTACTTTTCTCTTGTGATAAAATGCTGGGACCAAGGTGACTTAAGGAAGGAATTTGTTTTGGCTTATGGATTCAGAGGGCTAAGAGTCCATCCCTGGAGGCAGGCTTGTCAGCAGGAGCAACAAGCTGAGAGCTCTCCCCTTGAACCTGACATGAGACAGAGAGTAAACTGGAAGTATGATGAGTTTTATGTTGTCAAAGCCCACCACCAGTGACATACGTCCTACAGCAAAGTCACACCTCCTAAGCCTTCCAAAACAGTGCCACCAAGGGGGGGATGTAATATTAAGGTACTGGATCTCATGGGGGGAGGGAACATTGTCCGTTCAAATCCCTACTCACGGAAGTGAGGCTCCTACCCATTTCCCAACATCACCCCTGCCAACTAGATGGAACAACATTTAGGGCTCTGTTGAATGCATAAGGGCCTTTTCCATGCAGATTCTGTGGCTGTGAGAACAAAATCAGAGGCGGGCTATTTCTGGCCTAGGATGGAATCCAATTTTGATGTTTACGTTCAACCCTTGGCCCTGGATTTAACTTCTAACGATGCAATTTTGAATGAACTGTTTATCATCAAAGACTGCAGTTTCAGGTGTTTCAGAGATCCTTCCTCTCATCACAGTCGAGGAGGAAATTCCCCTGGTCCAGCTGAGCAGCTAGTTATATACTTGATGGCTCTGGGAACGTCTGCAAATTCCCATAGACTTCCAAAAATACTTTCTAATTGGTTCCTTAGTTTGTTTGAGCCTCGGAGACTTTAAAGCTGTAGACATTTAGGTCTTGCTCTTGCTGAGTAAGTCAGAATTTCCACAGGCACAATCTGAGATTCAGCACTTACAAAAACAGTTCAAGGTGATGTTGATGATGATGATGGGGAGGCCAGCGATTTTCAGATGGTGTTAAAGTGTCTATGAATTGCCTTATTAAATAGAAACTTCTTACTGAGTATACCCTGGTAAAGATTGGGCCATACTCAGCTAAGGAGTTCCCAGGGGATAGAATGTTGTTGCTCTTGGCAACACTGTGCAAATTAATGGATATCCAGACCTGATAAAGCTGCCCCCCCCACACCGCATGTATGTCTGCATGTGTTTAAAAGAGAGTATCATTTGAATCATTGAGTTGCATGAAGAAGGTTGTCCTTATCAATATAGCTGTCGAGGTTCACATTGGACAATAAGGCAGAAGAAAGATTAATTCACTTTCTCTTCTGGAGCCTATGAGAATTCTACATCTTAATCTGAAGGTAACAGGAAGTGAACTGTAGATACAGGGCATAGCTTGAGCATATACAAGACCTCAAAGCCCACCTCCACAGTGATATACTTCCTCCAACAAGGCCATGACTACTCCAACAAAGCCACACCTCCTAATAGTGCCATTCCTATGAGCTTAAGGGGGAAAATTACATTCAAACTACCACACCTATTTCAGTTTATTCTCAGGCATCAGAGCTCCAGAGCTGCAGATTTTCTATGTCAG
The DNA here is from genome assembly GCF_014885135.2 of Alexandromys fortis. Classification (NCBI taxonomy): domain Eukaryota; kingdom Metazoa; phylum Chordata; class Mammalia; order Rodentia; family Cricetidae; genus Alexandromys; species Alexandromys fortis. The sequence goes on along the minus strand of NW_026067905.1, from coordinate 7,241,575 downwards.
GACTAAGAGCTGCACTGTCAACTCTCTGGGATTTCCATAGCAGATTCATCCTCTCTTTCCTTATCTTTGTCTTCTCATTAGACAACCCTGACTAATGCACAGATATAGAAATAATTGGTTGACGATTGGGGCGAGGAGTAAAATTATATGCAGATCACTATAAACTCAAGCAGCTTCCAATAGGGTTAACAACATGAAAGTACCAAAAGAAAATTTCTACTGAAAATTTTATTAGACTTAGAAATCTCATTTTGGGCCATCTATTACAAACATGAATTTAGAAAAATGATGAAGTATACACAGGATCAGCCCTCTGGATAGATAGTATTTGTAATAACAGAAGATTCAGAAAAGCTCACAGATTTATCACCTGTCTACTGGTTGGATAATGGAGCCACAACACAGTGGATTGATATACAGTTGCAAAAAGAAATACATATATCAGAAGGATTTTTATATATTATATTTTTCAGGTCCAGAGAATATAGATGAGTAGAGACCACAGATAAAAGTATGCTAGCTTTTACACACACACACACACACACACACACACACACACACACAGAGTTGAAAACTGAGGAAGGGTCTGGAGAGATGACTCAGAGGATGAGAGCACCTTCTGCTCTTGTAGAGACTGCAGTTTGGCTCCTGGCACCCAAATGGCAGCTCACAAAACCTCCAACTCCAGTTCCAGGGGATCTGATATGCTCTTCTGACCTTCTTGGCCACTGAATACACACGGTGCACAAAAATACCTATGTCCAAACTTATATGCATAAAACGTAAATAAATAAATCTAGAAATGAAAACTGTAGAAAAACACAAAGTTAAGAAAAGGATTCTCTGAATGTCTGATTATGTATATTCAGTTTGAAATTGTGTAAATATTTTACAAGAAAAAAATCGAGTAGAAAGTTAATGTAGAAAAATAATTTTCATACTGTTCAAAATTCAAAACAATTTGAGAAGAATGAAGGTTTAGGTTTATTAGGTTAGTAGGAAAGTCTTGCAGGGAAATGCTTTGTGCTCCCTAGCTTAAGAACACAGCCCCACATCTGTGAGTCCTAGACACCATGTAAACCTAGGAGGAACCTAGTGGGGTAGGGAGGAATCTTTTTGTAAGGTAAGTTACTTTGTTTCTTTTAAAAGTTAATGTCCACCTTTCAATATATAAGAAATCACTGGGCCTTCTATATACTGCAGCATGTTCCACCAAGCCTGAGGATCTGAATTCAGTCTCCAGAACCCCCAAGGTAAGAGGACAGAATTGCTTCCTACAAGCTGTTTTCTGACCTCCACACTTGTGTCAAGGCATGTTTGCTACCCCAGCACACACAAAATAAATAAATAATTAAAAGTTTAGAATAACTTCCAAGTTCTTTCTAAAAAACAAGTTAGGATTATTTTAAATTAAGAAACTCAAACTAGATTTAGCAGATTGAAATAGTATAACTAGCTCTAATTTGCATCTAAATCAAACTTTAGTTGGCATGTGTGATAATAGACTGGGAATTATATGTGTTGTTGGCATTTTGGATGGGTGTGGTAGTGGAGATTTTTGGTGAGAAATACCAATCGTGTCATTTTTGCTCTTATTCTTTGCAGATTTATCCCAGATCAATTCCCAGAAGATCTGGTGATGTGGGATTCCCCTCTGCTTTATTGCTGCTTTATTTAATAAAGTAGCTCCTTTGGCAGAAGAGAGCTAGGCAGAAAAACTAAACTGAATGTTGGGTGAAAGAAGGCGGAGTCAGCGAGGCACCATGTAGCTGCTGCAGGAGACATGTGCACAGGAACCATGATGATAAACCACGAGCTTCGTGGTAAAATATAACTTAATGAAAATGGGTTAATTTAAGATGTAAGAGCTAGCCAATAAGAAGCTAGAGCTAATAGGCCAACCAGTGATTTAATTAATACAGTTTCTGTATGGTTATTTTGAGTGCTTGTGGCTGGGAACAAATGAGCAGCCTCCAACTACAATAGGGGATTTACTTTAAAAAATCTTACAGGTTGTAGGAGAGAATGGAGTGGACACCACAGTGCAGTGGACTGTCTAGCCCAGGCATTTCCATGCTCTGTATCTCTGTGTCCGCTACTCTCTTAAAATGGGTGAGAACACAGACAGGAGGAGGGAGGACAGAGTGTGGGGCAACAGGAGCTGTGTTCTGACCCATCTGTGTCCTCAGGCTACTGTTGGCTATAGGACCCCTGAACACACATACTATCATGAAAGAGGTCGGAGCCTAGAACATGAAAAACGTCAGAGGGCATGGCTGCTCCCCCAGCCATCACGGGGAATCAGGCCAAGTCAGCCCTAGAGACTGGATGACTGGCAACATGGTGATAATTAGGGTGGAGTATGACGGTGTGATTTGATTAATTCAAAATAAAATGGATCATTATGTATTTTTGTATTCAACTCATAATTGCAGCAAGGTTGGTTTTGGTATTATTCAAAAAGGCAGGAAGAGTGTATGATTGTCCTTCTTTAGTAATTTACTTTTTGTTTTTAGTTTTATTGCATTTATTTGTGTGTGTGCACACGTGTGTACATGCGAGTGTTTGTGGGCACACAAGCATGTGTATGCACATATGCGTGTGTGTGTATGTGCATGTGTATATACCATGGTGTGTATATAGAGGTCAGAGGACAACTTAGGGGAAGTCAGCTCTCCCCTTTCACCCTGTGGGTCTCAGGGCTAGACTCATGGTATCAGGGCTTGGCAGCAAGCCCCTTTACTTTTCTGAGCTATTTTGTCAGTCCTGTAATTCTTTATATATTGAAATTCGTGATGGATTTACTTCTCAACCTTCTACTTAGATTAATAATATAATAATTAGGTGGGTATTTTTCTATGCTATCCATCCCCCAAATTCTGTTGTTTTACTATTCTTTTGAAGTATCGAAACCCAAGTTGTAGTTATGTAGTACATCAAAATACCATACAGATATCAGCAAACCTTAAAGGAAAGCTAGAAGGACCAATGAGAAGCAAGGATTCTGCCCAATAAATAGGAGTCACAGGAACTGCATGGATGGGTGGGCTGGGAAATTAGCCTGTGACTAGCAGTGACTCAAATCATCCTGATGTTCGTAGCAAAGCAGGAAGGACGGCACCCCCTTCTTTCTTTTAGACCCTTTCTTTCTCTCTCTCCCTTCCTCTCCCCTGTCACTCCCTCCTCCCCTTCATTGTCCTTTTCTAGTGAAGCACAGTTAGGAAGCAGGAAGCTTTTGTGTGTAGGAAACCCTCACCAACCTCAGGCGCCTATCAGCTGCCTTCAATATGAACTATTTGAAAACTGCTCCCCCCCCCCCCCATCCACAGCCAGAAGTCTCTGTAGCTTGTAGTTCTCCCTTTATCCTGAATCCAGAATCTTCTTCCTCCAAGGAGTAATCACAAACCCATCACAGTCACTGTTTCACAGTCGTTTTTTTGTCTTTGTGGCACTGTAATTCCTAAGCAAGCAAAGACTCCCCCTGAGTTTGGAGACAATACCTTAAACAGCTACTATTTCTTTGTTTCACAATTGCAGGAAAATTGCTCCATTTTCTTCTGCTTAGGATGAGAAATTAAGGCTGGTGAAGCAGCCCAGTGGGTAAAGAGACTGTTAGAGGAAGACTTGAGCTCAGATCTCTGGCAGCTATATAAGAGCCAGGCACGATGGCGCATGTCTGTAACCGCAGTGCTGGGGCAAGAACAGGAAGATGGGGGCTACTAATTAGTCCTGCTGAGCGAGCGAGCGAGCAAGCGATCGAGCAAGCAAGCAAGCAAGCAAGCAAGCAGGCAAGCAATCTTCATGTCTCAAAATACAAAGTGGAGAGCAATAGAGAAAAATATTGGCTGTTGAACGCTGGCTTCCACGTATTCCTGGATGAATGAGCATTTCCCATATGTGTGCACACATGTGTACACGACATACCCAAACACGGACACTGACATGACAAAGTGTGAAACAAAAATAGAAGAGAAATGGAAGAAATAAGCAAGTAATTATACTCTTAGTTCCAAATGAAAACAAATGTTGCCTTTACTGCATGGTTCGATTATTAGCTACTAAGCCCCTCTTAAATTGAGTTTCAACCGATAGCGTGGCTTGACAAAATTAACTTAGAGTTTGCTATACAATGATGTGGTGCTTTCACTTTAGTTCCCAATGTAGCTTAGAGATTTACACCACCCTAAGAGCTTCTATTAGACAGGTGCTCACACATACACTCACTCATGCACACACACACACACACACACACACACACACACACACACACACACACACAGAGCAGTTACATGGTCTGCTTCCTGCCCCTGAGTACAGTACCTCAGAAAACCTGCTTTTCAGCACTTTAGCTACTGCTCTGGAATTGAGTCCCATGAGGTCGCTGTCTGTGGCTTCGTGCTCCAGAGTATCCTCTGACGGCTCATCCCTCTCCAGTGAACTTCCACTCCCACCACGCAAGACATTTAGTTTACACTTTTAAAAATCTTTATCTCCCTTCCTTTGCTTTCTCCTCCCTCCCTTCCTCCCTCGTGTGTGTGTGTGTGTGTGTGTGTGTGTGTGCACATGCACGCGCGCGCCTGTTCCGTACCATGGTGCAAATGTGTGGGTCAGAAAACAACTTCAGATGTCGGTCCCTGCCTTCTACCTTGTGTGAGACCGGGTCCCTTGCCGCTGACCACTCTGTGCACCAGACTAGCTGGCCTAAGAGCCTCTGGGAGTCTCCCATCTTTATCTCTCGTCTTCCTAGAGGAGCCCTGTCTTTACTGATGGGTCACGATGGTCCCCGGCTTTGTGTGAGTTCCCAGGAGTTGGGATTCAGGTCTTCATGTTTGGGAAGTAGATTTTTCTCACTGAAACATCCCCAGCCTTACTTCACAAATGTTGGTTGAGTTGGTGTTAGGTTAGGCTACCGGAAGTGTGTACTTATGCCCCAGTGAGGTGTTCGTTGTGCTTCACACTTTCTGCTGGGCCCCTCATTTTCTCTGTATCTAGAACACTCAAGAAAGTGTGAGTTTTAAGTGTGAGCTCCAGCAGCATCTTTTTAGGAACCGGGTAAAATCAGTTCTCTCATTGACAATTGTCTCACTGCCGTCAGTGAGGAAGCTGCTTCCAGAAGGAAGGATGCATAGGCCTCTTTCAGGGTGGGGATCATATGCCTCAACATCAACTCAGATGAGAGCAACCAGTGGAACTTGGAGAGGCTGTGTGTAAAAAATGAGGAGCCCCACTTCCGGGAGAACCTCCGTGGTCACCTGAGAAATAATACTCTCAGTTCATGCCCCTGATTCTAAACAGAAAAAATGGGAGAACAAAAAGGAAGAACTTTTAAATATGGGAACTCATGGGACAAAAGCGACACTCAGAGGAATTATAACGTCTCCAGTACTGTTTCTGAGATAAGGCGGTGCACACAGACATAATTGTCCCCCTGGGATAGTTTGCCTCTGCGTTGGGAATTTCTTAGAGCAGAGTACTCTCTAACATATGACATCAGTGTCTGTTCACAGACTATAGAGGATGCAATGGAATAAGACATTTCCTCCTTTATCTATTATGCTCCCGTCCACCCCACCGCCCCAAGATGTCCTAGCACACTCGGCTAGCTATGCATTTTATTGAGTCTGGGAATGTGGCTTTCCTTCTAGGCATTTGGGAGTAGGAACCAAGGATTTGTTTGAGAAGTTTTGCAGGTATCTGACCAAATGATATGATGTCAAATAGCCTATTCGGTATGATTGAAGAAGATGCATTACAATTTTGAACAAGAACTAACAACTTTGGAGGCACCAGTGGGAAACAGACCATGATGCAGAAGCCACTGAAGCAAGCCCAGCGTAACATCCTCTCACTGAGGTGCAGAAGAGAAAACTGATTTGAATTTTATTTATTTCTCTAATACACAAGGAATTTAGCTAGTGATTTACTTTTTTTGTGGCCAATGCTACATTTGGAGAATATTGATATTGTTAATTTTCAGGACACTGTGTCATCAAAAGATACTGTTCTTTTGTTATTTTAATATGTTTAGAATCTCAGGTAAATTATAGTAGCTAAGGTTTCTGGATATATTTTTTAAATATTGTGGATTGAATTCATGGCCTTGTACATGACACTGGATTTCTGAGCTAGGTCTCAAAACCCACTGGCCATATTTTATGTACAAAATTCAATAAAACTGATTTATAGGAAAGTATAGACAAAATAACTTTAAGTTAAATAGTGTTCTCTGATTCCTTTAATGGGTTCAACCATTGAAATATCCTTTTATGTACTTACAAGAGGATGCACCAGGACACAGGAGGGAGTGTGCTCTGGCACCATGAGGAACTTCTATGCAGTCAACAAGAAGTCTGGTGTAAAATCTACTGGCCTGATAGAAAAAACACTGGTGGAGTCCTTGTATCATTGTATGTTCCTGGGTTGATCCAGGAAGAGGGGTGTTTCTATTTCCTGGTCTACTGGGAAATGCAGAAGAGTGAGTGACAACTGCTGTCTTTACAGCTTCATTTGCTCTTCTTTAATGGTGGATACACCATGAGAGTCTGTGCTTACAGTGGGCCAAGCACTTTCATAAGTGAGCTTGTTTCTCTTGTTTTAAAAATGTCAACACCTGAGAAGAAAAGTAGTCAGCTTGTGTTGTTTTTTCCCCACTTCTTGAGGGGTAGAGCTGTCCCTGGAAGGCCCCCCTATACTTTGCTACCTCTGTCTAGCTCAGTTTCTTAACCTGTAGTTGGGGGAGTACATCAAGTCGGGTTTGCCTCATTTTGAAGGTGTCTTCAAGTGGAAGAGTGGGGGAACAGACTGCTGGGTTGCTAAAGTCAATCTTACCAAGAAAGGTTGTATATCATTATTTGTGTATTTGTGTGTGTATGTATGTGTGTGTGTGTGTGTGCGCGCATGCGCATGTCTGAAGGCTAGAGGCTGGAGTAAGTTCTCTCCTTCCACCCTTACACAGACTCTGGGGCTTGAACTCTGACACCAGGCTCTCCCAGCTTTACCTTCACCTGTTCAGCCCCAATGCTGAGCTTTCGAACTGTAACACCTGAGGGAAAGTAAATTAAGTGAACGCTGTGAGTCTCAGTAGCTGTCATTTTTTTGTGCCTACTTTTCATTGTTTAAGGGAACGTCCATCTTACTACCCCTATCTTTAGAAAAGGAAGGGGTGACTGTCAGGGGACTAGGAGGGCATTTGAACTGTTGGGTCTATGTGTGCCAGCCATGTTACACCTGTAGACAGCTCAGTGGGGCAGTTGATGGACATCTGGTCTCACCCCCACCCTGGAATCATCTGGGGGCATTTACAAACTTCAGTCCTACCGCCCTGCTTCCCAGAGATTTGATTGAACTGACCATAGTTGTTTTCTTTTCTTTCTTTTTGTTTTGGGGGATGGAGGTGCAGGCAGTTCCCAGTATCAATGTTTTCAAAATGCTTCTAGAAGATTCTAACGTGGTGTTATGTTGTTTGTGATCTAACAAATAAGGCTTGCCTGAAGCTCAGAGTGCAGAGCTAAGTCACTAGTTAGGCATAGAGGCCAGGTAGTGGTGGGACACACCTTCAATCCCAGCACTCAGAAGGTAGAGGTAGATAAATCGCTGAGTTCAAGACCACCTTGGGCCTCACTAGATTGATTCAGTCTCAAAGAAAAACAGAGCCAGGCGGTGGTGGCTCACGCCTTCAATCCCTGTACTTGGGAGTCACACCCTTTTGATACCAGCACTAGGGAGGTGGAGACAGGAGTGATATGGCTGGGTGGAGAGAGGAATATAAGGTGGGAGGAGACAGGAGTGCATGGCATTTCGTCTGAGTATTTGTAGTTTCCCAAATATTTTTACTTTATAGTAGAATATAAACTAAGCATCATTTGACTTGAGGTGTCCAAACTCATGAGGCTTGGCAGGACGAAGAAATTCTGCCTGCAAAGACAGATGAAAGTTTGTGATTCTGCCCTTCGGGAAGAACTGCGGTTTAGAAAACTTAAAACCTGTAAAGATGGCCACACGCCAATCCTTTGAGGTTGTGACTTTGAAAGTTTTTGCAGAATCTCTGCTGGCCGGTTTTTATGACTCTCAAAGCTGCTGAAAAATAAGCAAACAAGTAGCGAACCCAGTGCCAAGCACAAGTCTGGGAGCTTGCTTGTTTCTCTGGCTTCAAAAGCAAACTCTGCATTCAAATCTTGTCAGGGGCAAGGTTGGGAAATCTCCCAGATGCGAGACAGAAGGTATTTCAGATTTAACAACAGTGCTGTTGTGTACCAGGGACTGTAAAATTATCGCCGGCTTTGATACAACAAAGTCATTACATGGCCTCTCAGTCTTTAATTTAGAATTCATCTTTGTAGCTTATGCCAGTCTTTTACAGGTTACATGGAAATGATAGAAATATAAAATCATTCATGAACTTTCAGTATTACTATTCAAGGAGATAAAATTGTCTAGCAAATGGGGCTAGAGAGATGGTTCAGCAGTTAAGATCCAGTGGACTGGAGTTCGAGTCCCAGCATCTACATGGCAGCTCACAGCTGTCTATAACTCCAGGCCTGGGGTATTAGGCACCCTCTACGTCCTCTGTAGGTGCAAGATGCATGTGTTACACAGACATGCGTTCAGGCAAAACATATATACAGAGCATACAATTTAAAAACTAGCAACAACAGAAGCTGTCTTTTTCTTCCTCTTCCTCCTTCATTCCCTCTTGTTTTCCTTCTCTCTATTGTAGACAGAAGCTTTTGTCCTGCCTGGTCCCAGAGCCATTCAGTCTCAAATAAACACACAAAGGCTTATATTAATTATAAACTGTTTGACCCATTGCTCAGGCTTATTACTAAATCTTACTACTTAAATTAACCCATATTTCTTATCTATGTTTATCCACATGGCTTGATACCTTACTCAGTGAGAGATTCTCATCTTGCTTCCTCAGCATCTGGCTGGTGACCAAGTCTTTGCCTTTCCCCTTTCCTAGAATTCTCCTAGTCTTGTTGCCCCACCTATATTTCCTGCCTGGCTAATGACCAATCAGAATTTTATTAAACTAACACGAGTAACAAATCTTTACAGTGTACAAGAGCATTCTCCCACAGCTATCCTTTGTTTTCTCTTCCTTCCTTTTAAACCTATAATGTACATGGCAAGATAAAATATAAAATGGATACAACATTCAGGGCAATGTAAATGACAGACATTACATATCGCCAATATGAAGCACATGGTCAGCAAGGTTGCAAGGAGGAGGAGGCGTCTGAAAGACAAGTTGGAGACTGCCATTAGCAAGGTTGCAGCAAAAGAGGTAAATACACACACACACACACACACACACACACACACACACACACACCCACCCCTGCCTCCAGTCTCTGCATAGGCACACAACCCTATACACTCATGTACATTCACCAACACACAGACACATATACACACTACGTGTGTGCATGTACTATACAACAGACACACAGAAAACAAAGAGAAAAAGAGAGGTAGAAGCTTCATGCATGTGAGACTGAAGCCATGATGTAATTGTGGTCAAAAACATTTATTTTGGTTTACTAATATTTTTCCTACCAAAGAAAATACATGATAACCTAATTATAAACTAGCCACTAGACTAATTATGACTGCCAAAATTTCAAATGAACTTGGACAGACTTTAACACGTTTTTCTCATTAAAAGAAGAATCCAGTGCCTCTTCTTCACACCATCATGTCTCCGTGTCAATTGTGCCCTTCCCTTGAGCTACACTTTAAAACACAAAGACTCTCCCCATCCTGAAGACTTGCTCCTGGTCCTAGATGGATGACTCAGTAGTTAAGAGCACTCCCTGCTCTTGAAAAGGACCTGGGCTTGGTTTCCAGCACCCCACATTGCAGATTACAGCCATCTGTAACACCAGCTCCAGGGAAACCTGCAGCCCTCTTCTGGTCTCTGTGGGCACTGCACACACTGGTACTCAGGCATACAAAGATGCAGGCAAACATTCATACACATAAAATAAGAAAAAATAAATCTTTCTTAAAAAGATGATTGCTTTATGTTTGGACATTCAATGTTTTACTTTGTTTTGTTGCTTACTAACAAGGGGGAGGGGGAAGACAAGACTTTTGCTTTTTCCCTCTCTTCAATATTTCTTCGTCTGCTCCACCCCACCCAACCCACCCCAGCACAAGCAAATATTGACACTGATTTATCTTCAGGAGAATATTATAAGAAAACACGAATAAGGGCTTTTAGTCTTCCACATTTAAACCCTTTGGACCACCTTTAAACAAATTTGGCATATGCAAACCATATGTTTAAATGTCAGCCAAGTAGCTCGATGTCTGATGTTTAAACATAAGCTGGAAGTTTAGAGGTGCGGTAGAAAACTCCTTACTCAGAGCTGGGCTGGCATGGGAGGGCTGCATGTCCTCTGGTCTGAAGGGTACCAGACACAGTTTTCAAAGCTCATCCTCCCTGCTTGCCTTTCCTCTGCTAAATGTCGCTTTTATTAAGCTATTTTTTTTGATAGGACATGACAAAGACTTGCATGCAACACAAATTAGATTACTTCTAGCCCAAGGAAGATTAGAAAATCTGAAAATTGCCAGCGTGTTGGAGCACTTTGGTTGAGTGAGAGACAATGTAGGAGAGAGACAGTGTCCCAGATAAAGCTGTGCATAAGGCATTTCTGTTTTCACATATTTCCACGGTTTTCTGAAGGTAGAGTGGTTCACCGTGGCCATCTCTGTGTTAAAGATGGCAGGAGCTTTCTCCTGGAGAGCAGAGCCACCAAGAACACCTGGAGCATTAGGGAGCAACAGAGCTTGTTTTAATTAAAGCAAGCGTTGTTGGTGTTTGCTTTTGAGAGACCATCTAATGCATGAAATAAAGACACAGACCTTGAGGAAAGCAAGCACAGAGCAAGTCTCAGGGGTTAGAGCCAAGCTGTCCATGGTAAAGTGGAAGTGTTCGTTCCCTTCTCCTGTTGCTGCTGAGCTTAAGTAGGGAAGCAGCCAGCTCTGCAAACTGTCTGTGGTACGGGCCCAGTTGACTGTCACTATTCAGTAACTTTCAATTCTGTCTCCTTCCATTTGTCCTTATGACTAAGATGGCTTCCTGAGCTAAAGTTTTGTTGTCTAATGTTGCCTCTGGCAGCCATATTGTTTTGGTATAAGTGTTAGTTTACCAGTTACCTACACTGGGGATTCGAACTCTTGACAGTTTTTAAATTGTTCACATTAGGACATTTTTATTTTCATTGTTTTTAGCCATGAGCAGAAGCTGTGCTGAGTAGAAAAGCAAGACATTGGAATTTCCGAACCATTCTGTTGACATGCAGGTGAAGGCACTTCCCAGTCATTTGGTTATACAGGATCTTTAGCCACACTGACTCCCAGACACACCGTTCAACCACAGCCTTACAGGCTGGCTTTGCTTTGGGGTTACAAATTATCATGGAATGGAGAAAGTGTGGGCTGTGGGCTCCAAAAGTTTAGCTCAGCAACAGAGGTGGTAAGAACAAGCTCAGCAAACCATGGCTGCAGCAGTTTGACAAGGTTAAAAATCTCACCCCTGCATCACTAGCTGTATTTGCTGGCACTGTAACCTGGGACAAATTCCTTACAAGGGTGAAGATGTGGAAATATCCTAAGAGGATTAGCATAAGTGATGCATCAGTGGGCGGCGGGAATCGGGGCTCACAGCATTCTAAACTTTCTTTAATCCAGTGTCTCCATCATGATGCACATACCTACCCCTCCAGCTTTGGTCCACGAGTCTGATGAACCGGACCTTAAGGGCAAAGCTGGATACATTCATTTCCTCGCACATCAACTCTCATTGGGTTGATTACAAGCGCTCAAGGTATTTTAATGTAACACCTTGGCTTATGTTTCCACTGAGATCTTTATTAAGTGGCCCTAGCTTCCCAAATTCACAGGATGTCCCATGACTGTCACCACCACCACTTTAGGGAGCAAATCCAAGTGTCTGCTTGAGTTTGACATTTGTGTTTATTTCCAAAGTGTTCTCTGAGAAGACAGGAAAGACAGGGCAGGAGAGGGCCCTGCCTGGAGAACCCATTCTCTTGAGTCTAACACCAATTTTATCTACACCACAGTTTCTTGTAACAGCCAAATAATGGAATACATTCATCAGAATTTGAGTTGAAAGGGGAAAAATGTTTATTAAATGAAAGCAATTAGCTAGAGTGTTAACAGCACCAGATAAATTTAATTTAGATCCAAGGACCAAGTTTGTAGAAATTTATTAAAACAAATGTTATAGTGAGGATTAAAGAAATTTCCTTCATTTCTGGAACTGTGGAAATATGGAAAATATAGCAGAATGACTTCCTACAAATGTCACCGGCTCCCCTCCCCTCTTTTCCTCTCCCTGCCCATTAGTCCTTTGTTCTTTCAGACAGGTTCATTTCTGCTGCCACACCCACCATATACAGATGTGATTTCTGTATCTACGCAAAATCTACTGACTACATCTGAGAGAAAATATGTAACATTTATCTTCTTGAGACAGAGTGAACTTCCTTAATATAATTATCTCCAGCTGTGATTCTTCCATGCAAATGACATAACTTGGTCCTTCTGTATGAAAACAATTCCATGAGTGAAGGTGCTCCCTTTTCTCCATCCACTCCTCTGCTGATGGACACCTCGGCAAATGCCAGGAAGAGGGAGCAGGCTCATGGGTAGATGTGAGTTTTCTGAGGCACCTCCAGGACGATTCCCGCGGTGTGGCTGGACTAGTCTACGTTCCCACCAGCCATACACAAAGGTTTATGAAAACATTTTTATAACGATAGTTTCAAATACAAAATAATTACTCGTGCTGAGGAAATACCACACTTTAATGTACTGTACATATGGCATAAATCCAAAGCCAGCGAGAACAGGACTAATGTGTTTCAACTCTGGCTTCACCTTCAGGTTTTGTTTAGAATGTTCTCTTCGGATTCCTCCTAGGTCAGCTGTCAGACTTTTGGTAGTAAAAGCTTTTTTGGGGGGTTTGCTGGTTCCCCTGGCAGGTGGCACAAATATGCCTTTTCTTTCTTTCTTTTTTTAAACTATGATCATAAATAAGAAGGGTTGTTTTCACTTTTTCTTCCTAAATATTTCTTCTCATCCAAGAGCCTTCATTTTATCTCATTTTCTTTCATGTGGAAAAAGGAAAGAAAGAAATATGAGCCGCTATATAAGCTGCCCGTCACTTTTGAACCCCTAAGCATATCATGGTCTTCCCCACCCAGAAGAGGGTTTCAGTTGCTTGAGTCAGTACCAAGCTGCTGCAGCTGCAAGCAGTTCTTCAGCTTCTAAGCCACGTTCATAGCATCATTGTAACCGTTTAAGAGGTCCCTGAAGTGTGTTTATTTGTCCGCCTCCCGGGGATGTAGTGGGTTGTTTAAGATAAACTGGATACATCATAGCTAAGTTTTATAGATGAGAAGTTCAAGTTCTGAGATGTTCGAAAGGTCACTTGTTGGCGCTGAACTGGATCATGAGTTTTTTTCAGTCCTGGGCGGGTTTTCTTTGTCACACTGATCAGATCTGCAGTTTTCGGTTCTGCTGAACATTGAAGTGTTTAGCTGTTAAGTGTATGATCTGAGTTTTTCAACACACCAGGGAAGAAGCCAAACATCCCGTCTCCCCAGCTTTTGCCTACAACGTTTTCCACAACCTCTCACTCCAGACAATCGCTGTTCTGATGCCTTTCATGCTGTGGTTTAGGTTTGCCTGCTTGAAACTTCATAAAGTGGGATTGTGTGGGATGTAATGACCAGGCTGATCTCGAACTCACAGAGATCCATCTGCCTCTGCCTCCGGAGTGCGGGGATTAAGGTGTGCACACACACCTCCCCTCCCCCCCCCCCCCAGCTAGTGGTTTTGGGTTTTTTGGTTGTTTTTTTTTTTTTTTTTTTTTTTGGTCTGCTTTGCTTTTTAAGCTGACTTTTTATGTCCTGTTATTTCACCCAGTATAATACCTGAGGTTTTGCCACGTTGCAATGTATACTTATCTATTCCCTTTCATTGGTAAGCAACATCACTGTGTGATGATAACTCACCTTGCTCCTATGTTCCACTGAGGGACAGATGAGCTGTTTCTAACTTTTAGTTTACTGTAAACACTTGCATACAAGTTTCCCAGCAAATGTTATCTCTTTTCTCTTTTGTGGGAAAGCACCAGGTTACAAAGGAGATGACGGGACGTGTAGGAAAGTGCCAAGACTTTGTGCTTTCGTGACTAATTCACGAGTGTTCTGCTTATTCCACACGCTTGAGGATGGCTGATGTAGTAATCCTTTTACCCCGTCACCACTGAGGTGAGGTTGTAGGCCATCTTATTAAGCTTTGATTCCATGCTCCTTGATTAGCGTACTGCATGCTTTCTAGTGCTTATGAGCCCGTTTCCTCTCCTTCTCAGTGACATGCCTGTTCCCCCTGCTTTTCCTCAGGATTGCCGTTGAGTTTGATGCATTCAGTGTAACATGGCTGGTCAGACTATTGGCTGAAGGAGAGGAAGGTCCTCCCACAGCATTCAGTACACAGACATTGTTTGTCAGGTAGATATATTGGTGGCTGGTTTTCTAATTTGTGTCTATTTGTTTGTTTTTTTTTTTTAGTAGTGTCTTGGGAGAGAGGACTTAAATTTTATTAATTTGTTTCAAAGGAAAAAATGACTGGTTTAAAACATATGCAATTAAATGCAAAAGTTTTTTTGAGGGTTTTTGTTCTAACCTGGTTCTATGTTGTTCAGAGAATGTAGTTCATGAGAATGTACACACCTAACGCACACACCAATTACAGCTTGCTAACGTGTGTCCTGTGCATGCACACGGCTCATCTTGGCACTTATCTCCTCTCTGCTGAAAGAATACATGTAATTCAGTTGCTGCACACAGCAATCAACAAATACTAATGAGGCTAATTTGATTATCATACCTAAATCTCTTTTCTTCTAACTGAGTTGTATGCTTTTAACATCTGCTGTGGAGAAGGGGGATGTAGCTGTCAAATCACTTCTGGATTTCTCTTTGATTGTATTGGTTTATTGCTTCTCTTCTTATGTCTCTTTGGTTGTTCTTTCTCCCCTGACTGCAATTTTTTTCTTTCTTTGTCTGTCTGTTCATATCTCCTGCTATTGAAGGGTGGCACAGGGGGTACATCAAGAAAACCCTTAGGAAACAATCTAAGAGACCTTGGACTTTCCAGTCCTTCCTAATTTCATTTTCCTATTTACACAGAATATCGGCATAGATGCTCTGTAATTCTTTCTGAGATTTAATATTAAAACTTATTGAAATAAATCTGTGCTTTGTGAAATAGCCAGACTTAGTTTTTTTTTTCAATGTGCCACAGATTAAGACAAGAAAGAGAAGTTTGTTTAGAAAGAGAAAAGACATTAGATGTGTGGTGAGGGTCTTAAGTCTGATATTAAACTAAGCGAGGAAAATTCTGGAGTCCTTTAAATTTTACAGTATATGTAGAGAATCAATTGTCTTATTTTCTTTATCTATTAATGTATATTCATTGTACAAGGTGATAACCGTTGTCATGACATTTTCATACATGTACAAACTCACCCTGGCTTACGCTCTGTTGATCTTCCTGCTGATTCCATGCCTTTCCCCAAATGCTGACTGCTTTTTCTGTGACCTGTCTTAGCAAATCTACCTTTCATCTTTAAAGTCCACTCAGAGGTCCATGCATACACATTGTCCTGCAAATTTTGCTTTAAATAATCTCTCTCTCTCTCTCTCTCTCTCTCTCTCTCTCTCTCTCTCTCTCTCTCTCTCTCTCTCTTTCTCTCTCTCTCCCTCCCTGTCTCTCCTGCCGCCGTGTGTGTGTGTGTGTGTGTGTGTGTGTGTGTGTGTGTATGTGTCTGCACATCTTTGTGAATGTATGCTAAGTGAGTGCAGGGGCCCATGGAGGCCAGCAGAGGGCATCAGATTTCCAGGAGGTGAATTACAGGAGGTTGTGAGCTACTTGTCATAATGTTGGGAATTGATTGTGTCCTCTGAAAGAGCTGTGTGTGCTCTTGACTGTGAAGCCATCTCTTCAGGCCCAGTTTATATTTTGTAACTTAATGCATGACTCTTCACTGCCTTATAAAATTACAGGTGGAAATACAATATTGTCTTTGAATTTCTACTATGAGAAAATGCCATAGGCTGGCAGTCCAACTTAAGAATAAATGTTTGCTTCTTACAGTCCTGGAAGCCGGAAATCCAATACTGACCAAGGTGACTCAAGTTTACTGTCTGAAGTATAGAAGGAAAACTCCTTTATTTTTTTTTTAAATCCCTAAAAAAAAAAAACCCCTATATTTAAAATTTTATTTATTTAAACCCAACACCTCTTTATAAAGTCCTGGAGAGACTAGGGATACAAGAGACCATACCTAAACATCATAAAGGCAATTTACAACAAGCCTATAGCCAACATCAAATTAAATAGAGAGGAACTCAAAGCAATTCTACTAAAACCAGGAACAAGAAAGGGCTCTCCACTCTTTCCATAACTATTCACTATAGTTCTTAAATAGTGCTTAAAATCTTAGCTAGAGTAATAAGACAACTGAAGGGGATCAAGAAGACACAAATTGTAAAAGAAGAGGTCAAAGTAGNTATATCCCTAAAACTTCTACCAGGGAATTCCTACAGCTGATAAATACTTTCAGCAAAGTGGCAGTATACTAGATTAAGAGTGGCAGGCATGCTGATTAAGCATAGGCACCTTTTATACTGCTAATGCTGATCCCTTCGTCCCTTCCCTCACTGGCTCTGTAATCAGGAGGGTTAAGTCTTACATGACATCTAGGTCTTTCCCTCTGCTGCTTGGGTTTGTATTTCTCTCTCTTGTATTTTCAATATTTACTTAATGTCTGTCTGCATGTATGTCTATACGCCAGGAGTGTGCAGTGCCCATGATGACCAGCAGAGGGTATCAGGTACTCTGGAACTGGAGTTCAGGATTGTTGTGAGCTGCCATGTGGGTGCTAGCAAGCAAACCCTGGTTCCCTGGAAGAGCAGCCATTGCTCTAACCACTGAGCAATCCCTCCAGTCTATGTTTGTATATTCCTTTATTGAATTAGAATTTGTTCTTGGAGTTTCACGCAATGTTTTTTTTTATCATATTCATAGTATTCATTCGTGGATTCATCTCTGATTTGTAAATTATTTTTTTATCAATTCTTAAACAAGAATTTTAATTTTTATTTATCTTTCAAGCTGGCAGTAAAATAATGGATTTCATGAGAAAAAAAAAGAAAAAAATCAGTAGCCCTCCTATAT
The DNA here is from genome assembly GCF_014885135.2 of Alexandromys fortis. NCBI lineage: Eukaryota > Metazoa > Chordata > Mammalia > Rodentia > Cricetidae > Alexandromys > Alexandromys fortis. Next base: position 7,224,295 of record NW_026067905.1, on the reverse strand, counting down.
ACAAATAATAAGTGGACTGAGAAAGAAATTAGGGAAAGAACATCTTTCACAATAGCCTCAAATAGCATAAAATATATTAGGGTAATTCTAAACAAGTAAGTGAAATACTTATATTATAAAAACGTCAAGTCTTTTAAGAAAAAAATTGAAGAGGTTATCAAGTAATGGAAAGATCTCCCATGCTTATGTATCAGCAGAATCAACAGAGTAATCAAAAGTGGCCATCCTACAAAAAGCAATATACAGATTCTACAGCTGGTGCTAGTTAAACTGAATGTCTGTATTAAAAGGATACAAATAGATCCATATTTATCATCTTACACAAAACTCAAACCTAAGTGTATTAGAGACCTCAACATAAAACCATACAAACTGAACCAGACAGAAGAGATAGTGGGAAATAGCCTTGAATACATTAGCACAGGAGACAGCTTCCTTCAGTTCAGATGGTTAAACAGAACACCAACAGCACAAGCAGTAAGAATGATAAGTAATAAGTGGGACCATATGAAACTGAAAAGCTTCTGTAAGACAAAGGACACTGTCATTTGGAGAAAGTGGCAGCCTACAGAGTGGGAAAAGATTTTTACCAACTCCACATCTGATAGAAGACTAACATGCAAAATAAAGAACTCAAGAAACTAGATACCAAAAAAAAAAAAAAAAAACCCAACCCACCACCACCACCACCACAACAACAAAACCCCAAATAATCTAATTTTAAAGTAGGAGTACAGAACTACACAGAGAACTCCCAATAGGAGAATCTCAAATGGCCGAGAAACACTTAGAAAAAAATGCTCAACATCCTTAGCCACCTGGAAAACACAAATCCAAACTACTTTGAAATTCCATCTTACACCTGTCAGAATGGCTCAGATCAGTAACACAAGTGACAGTTCATGCTGTCTAGTATATAGAGCAAGGGGAATACTATTCCATTGCTGGTGGGAGTTCGAACTTGTACAAACAACCACATTGGAAATCCTTATGGTGGTACCTCAGAAAACTGGAAATTGATTTACCTCACGACCCAGCCATCCTATTCTTTGGCATGTCCTCAATCAATGCTCTGTCCTACCACAAGGACTTGTTCAACCATGCTCATTGTGGCTTTACTCATAATAATCAGAAACTGGAAACAACCTAGGTGTCCCTCAACTGAAGCACAATCAATAAAACTCAGAGAGAGAAATTGGGGTTCAACCTGAAGACCCGAAAAGCAAAGCAGCCAGTCACTGGCTCTTACCTCAACCTCAGTCAGAAAATGGCAATCCTGCCTCCAGGAATTTCAGAATGAGACTGTGTCTGAGAGCTGTCTCCTCCCATCTTATAACCCTCTCTAGTTCAGGGATTAAAAGCCTGGTTTCTATGACAAGCTGGTGTGTCTACTGGGATTAAAGGTGTGTGTTATGCTGCCTGGTCTATAAAACTGGCCAGTGTGGCTGTTTAACTTTTCTGATACTCAGACAAGTTTTATTCGTTAAAATGCAAGTGAAATTCCACTACACTCAACAGAAGAATAAATAAGCAAAATGTTGTACATTTACACAATGAAGTATTACTCAACTGATAAAAAAAAGCGACACCTTGAAATTTTCAGGCAAATAGATGTCATTCTGAATGAGTTAACCCTGACCCAGAAGGACAAATACGGTTTCTACTCACTTGAGAGTGTATATTAGTCATTAGGTAAATGATAATCAAGCTACAATCTGTAGACCCAGAGAGGTTCGGTAGAAAAGAGAAGTCTAGGGGACACATGGGTCTCCCTGGGAAGGGGAAATAAAATAGATTTTATAGGTGGGCGGGGGATGGGTTGGGATGGGAGCCAGAGGGAGCAGGTTGGGGATGGATGGGATGGAGAGAGAGAATGTAGGGAGAGACAGCTGGAACTGGGAAGTATTTGGGGGGTGGTGTGGAAACCTCATGCAGTGGAAACTTCTAGAAGATGGCGATCCTAGTGAGGACTCTAGTAATGCAGAATATAGAGTCTCACCTGGCCATCTCCTGTAGTCAGGCAAGGCTTTGAGTAGAGGGACTGAGTTGCCTTCAGTTGAGACAGTGGTCAATTGTGTCCCATGGAGATCCCCAAACTACCCAGGCTGATGCTAAGACGAGAGGTACTCTTGACAGTGGGGCCCCCATTGCTGAGGACAGCAGACCACACAAAATGTGGTACACAAGTGAACATAGGTCAAGCTGGTGCCTACGTGGAGCCTTCACCCCCGCATATTAGTCTCTTTGATTCTGGAAGGTACTCTGCAGGTTTCTGAAAGGGAAACATGGACACCAACCCAGCCACAAAACTTGACCTACAATCTGTCCTGCTGCAAAATAGGCTAGGGCAATGGTGGTGCAGAACTTGTGGGAATAGCCAGCCAATGTCTGATTTGATTCAAGGCCCACTTCACTAGAAGGAATCCATACCTGAAACTGCTTGGGTAACTAAGAACCAGAGATTAGACAGCTTGGACACCTAGGATAAAACCAGACACGACTGACTGGTCTAAACACAAAAATCAACAAAATGTTTCCCAATGATATTCTGTTATAATAAGTGCTTCATCCATCCATGTTCAGAGAGGCTTCCTCCAGGAGCAGATGGGGACCCACAGCTAGTCATTGTGCAGAGAGAGTCTAAATTGAAGGAATACATCAAATCCTTCCTCTAAGGGATCAGGGAATCCTACAGGAAAGGAGACAAGAAGATTGTTAAGAGCCAGAGGGGATGGAGGACACCAGGAGATCATGGCCCTCTGAATCAAGTAACCAAGGTGCATATGAGCTCACAGAGACTGGAGTACCAAACACAAGACCTGCATGGGTCTACACTACATATTATACATATTATAGCTCTGCATATATATTATAGCTATTAGCTTAGTAGATTTTTATGGAACTCCTGGTTGTATCTATGGTTTGTATGTAGAGGTCAGAGGACAACTTGTAGATATCAGTTCTTTCTTCCCACCATGTGGGTCTCAGGGACTGAATTCAGGTAGTCAGGCCTGGCAACAAACACCTTTATTCACTGAGTCATCTCAATGGCCCAATAACCAACTTCTTGATTTACATCCACATGGCAAGAGAAGAGAAATTAAATTCTTTTCTTCTTTCCTCCTTCCTTCTCTCCCTTCTCTCTTCCTGCCTTCCTTCCTTTAAAAAAATTTATTTATTACATATACAGTGTTCTGCCTGCATCCCTACACACCAGAAGAGGGCACCAGATCTTGTTATAGATGGCTGTGAACCACCATGTGGGTGCTGGGAATTGAACTCGGGACCTCTGGAAGAGCAGCCAGTACTCTCAACCTCTGAGCCATCTCTCCAACCTCCTTCCTTTCTTTCTTCCTTCCTTCCTCTTTCTTCCTTCCTTCCTTCCTTCCTTCCTTCCTTCCTTCCTTCCTTCCTCTTTCTTCCTTCACTTCTTTCTTCCTTCACTTCTTTCTTTCTTTCTTTCTTTCTTTCTTTCTTTCTTTCTTTCTTTCTTTCTTTCTTTCTTTCTTTCTTTCTTTCTTCTTCAATCTGATCATAGATACTCCAGCCTCATGATTTTATCTAAATTTATTCGCTTTCCAGAGACCCCACCTCTTAACACAACCCTTTAGGGAGTTACGTCAGTTTGGGGGCAGGGGACAGAAAGATGCTCTTTGTAGCCAATATCTGATAAAATGTCCTCTGCTTCCTTAAACATCATAAGTATTTCATTAACAGTAAACATCACAAACATTAGCACTTGGTTATATCTTAATTCTCTCTTATATGAAATCCAGGCTGTATGAATAACAGAGCTTTTGCTTTCTCAGGCAAATCTGTTTTCAGTAAGGTCTCAGAGAAATATGTTGCCATGACTACAAGTTTAGTTGCTCATTCATTCAGTTATTAAATTACTGTGTAACAACAGTCATTGCTACATCCTGGCTCAGGGACATGAGCTGACCTTTCATTTTGAATTACTAAGTCAAATTATAAATTCATGTATTCATTCTCCTATTTGAGAACACTACCTTTTATGTTTCCTTGGTTATCAAGATTGATTTTCTGGGTTGACTCTACTCAGCTTTATTAAATGAAATAGCTGGGTGGAGTCATGGGCTTTTATTGGTATCACAAGGACTCATAAAATCTAATAGACTAGCTACAATGAAAACTGGAATTGTCTGTGGGAGCAATGGTACCCTGATGAGTGTCTAATACTGACATTACCGTGGCTTATGTACGGAAGTGTGAGGTATATCCAAGCAGCCCAGTTAGCAATAACCAGTAGCGTTCCATGTACTATACAAAAAAAAAATATCTCAAGTTGAATTCGAGGTCAGATCACATTTGCTGCTTATGTTTGCTCCGATGGGTAAAAACCATCATGTTACAAGCAATGCTTTTGATATAAGAAATTGATATTTCAAATTATTTTCGTTACTTCATGCCTCTATGTTCCCAGAAGAAGTACCATAAGGCATGTAAAGAAAGATGTTAGAAACTTGGGAGCCTCTTGGGGAGGAAACAAAATCATTTCACTGAATGGGATTTATTGTGAGGTGACCTAATTCTTCTAAACAACACTGCAGTGGTTGGTGATGTCAATCACTGGCCCTAACAGAAGGGAACAACTGATACGTTTACCTTCGCACAGACTAGTCTCTTCCTTTTCAAAATATGCTAATCTCTTTTGCAAATGCAGGGATGTGTAATTGGACTTTTCTGAAGGATTGAGAAGGAGAAAAAGCAGTTCTGAACATCGTGTTAACCACCAACATGTGTAGACGAGCCAACTCTGGCATGGGCGCCACCAGGCGCGTGCCTCACAGGCTGGGACATTGTATAGACCGTTGTTCCTTTTATGTCAGACTCCAGGATCTCTAGGAAAAGCCACGCATCCTTCTGCCATTAAAATGATTAGTTATAAAGTGGAGAAGTTGAGTTGGATGATCAGTGCTTCTTTCTGGCATCTGATACTCTGTTCTGGGTTTCACTGATAATCTGTACTCATTTGATGATTTTTTATTCAAATTCAACTTTTTTATTGATTTTTTAGGGATATCACATCATGAATCTCCATCCCACTCACCTGCCGGTTCCTTCCCATCCACCATGTACCCTTGCAACCCCCCCCCCCGCAGAAAAAAAAAAAACAAGATGAAATTTAAAAGAAAAAAAGAGAGAGAGAAAAAAAGAAAAGACAAATCCCTTTGTGGATGTTGTAGTGTGCCGCAGTGGGATAGCCTCATAGTCCTTTAGTCCCTGGGTTATCACTGGCAAGTGTTCATTGCAATGAGACATTGGGCTGGTTTGAGTTCTGATTTTTGCTGCATCATCAATTCTGGGTACTCACTGGGGCTCCTCTTTTGTTTTAAATTTTCCTGGGCATTGGTTTCAGAAATTCCAAAGACCTTAGACAACGTATGTTAAAATATGTCAGAGTTTGAGCCTATGATTATTTTCCTAATTTTTTTAAAATATAATAAACACTTTGTAAACAGGAAGCAAACATTTATCATTCCCCCTGCTGAATCTTTATGTTACATATAGTTAGTTATGGGTTTGAAAGGAACTGAGAGTCCAGTTTGGTCTGGAAGTTTTTGTACGACAGCAGAACTGAGGAGAGAAATGGAGAATTGGGCTGGGTGGCTATCTCAATTAGAAGTCCAGTCAGTAAAGTGCTTGCCACGCAAACAGGGGGGCCTGATTTGGATCCCCCAAACCCATGTAAGCAATCCAGGTGTGTTGACATGAGTTTGTAATCCCAGCATTGGCGATGTGTAGACATGTATTAGCCTAATTGATAAGCCCCAGGCCAGGGAGAGACCCATGCCTTCAACAATAAGGACAACGCTCCAGATCAAAGGCTTCTGAGGTCATCCTCTAACATGTACATGGACAGAGAGAGCACACACACAAGCACACTCACAGTCATGTAAAGGGAAAACATAGATGGATAAATAAACCAGCCATCTGAACTCCCAAGAGCGATGCTCCTGCATGCCAAAGGCAGACTCTAGGAGTCGAGAACCTTCCACCATCTTAAAGTGTATGTGTCTCCTTTCTCTTGCACACACTTGGTGCATATGCACATGCTTACATATAAACATTAAAATACAGTAATAAATCCCTGTTTCTCAGTTACTCCCTATTGTTTTTCTCGTCTGTTGTGTTTATTCTTTTGCTTAGCTAGGGAATAAATTGAGGTGAAATAGAAATGATGCCTAATGAGCTGTAGAGATGGCTCAGCTATTAAGAGTTTTTCTGATCTTGCAGGGGACCTTGGTCATTTCCCAGTTCCCATGTGGCAGCTCACAACTGTTTGCAACTCCAGATCCTGGGTATGTGATACCCTCTCTGGCCTCCAAAGGTATTGGACATACATGTGGTGTACACACACACACACACATACACGCACACTAATCAAATTAATAGAACTAAATGATGGACTGTAGAATCTTTTAACAACTTCAAGAATTCAGTGTTTCTCCTTACCACAATATTTAGGTTATAAAATAGGTTACGGTCAAATGCAAAGATAGGTGTGTGTGTTGCTTCCTTGCCTTCTGGATGTGGACAAAGGCAACTTATGGAAGGGAAGTGATGGAGGTGGGTCTTGTATCTTATCTGTTGCTTTCATTGGCTAACTAATAAAGAAAACTGGTTGGCTTGATAGGACAGAAAATTAGATAGGCGGAATAGACAAAACAGAATGCTGGGAGAAAGAAGCTGAGTCAGGCAGTCACCATGATTCTCCTCTCCGAGGCAGACACAGGTTAAGAATCTCCCTGGTAAGCCGCCAGCTTGTGGTGCTACACAAAATATTAAAAATGGGTTAGATCAATATGTAAGAGCTATCCAATAAGAGGCTAGAACTAATGGGCCAAGCAGTATTTAAAAAAATACAGTTTCCATGTAATTATTTTGGGTAAAGCTAGCCGGGTGGCGGAAAGCAGCCCGACACTCTTATTACAACAGAGTGGCCCCCAACATGGGGTGCCAAGTGTATGGGCATAAATGAATTTAGGCAGATTGTAATAATATATACAGCTTTAATGGGGAAATAGACTTACAGAATCACCGGTTCCTGTGGAGAACAGGGAAGCAGAGAGGGCGGGCTCACGCTCGCTAGATTTATAAGTAAACATTAGCCCAAGGCGAACACACCCCCTAATGGGCTGGGCTTATCCCTACAGGGAAGCATTGATACTGGCACACAGGGTGAGGGGAGAGCCCTCTGAGGCAGGGAAAATGAAACGATTTCCATCTGTGACTGCAGGAGGGCAAAGTAGCTGATCACATAGCAACATCACATCACAACATCACATAGCATCTCCCGTCAGGAAGCAGAGAGAGATGAAGCTTTCTTCTTTTACTCTGTCTGGGATCCCAGTCCTTGAGGATGATGCCACCTGCATTGAGAACGGGCTTAAGTAGCCACCTTTGGAAACAAGCTCCCAGACAGGTCCTGAGGTATACGTCCCAGGTGATTCTAAGTCTTAAGTAGACAATTCGAATTAACCACTCCATAAGTGACCTGAGCACAAACCATATGGGAGGCTGACTAGGTTGTGGGTAGAGTGTGTGTTACTTGCATACTGCCCAAACAGGATCTCAGTGGACCTAATGGTCACTTAAGGAAAACTGCAGCAGAAATAGATGCAGGCTTCCAGCGGCTGTCATCCTGCCCATCAGCAGTGCAGAATCCTTCCATACATTATAATTTTTAGGATTACAATGGTGAGCGGGACACTTACAGTCCCACCACTTTAGGCAGAGGTATAATTACGACGTATAAATAGATGAGTGGAATATTTAGCATAGCTTTGTCAGAGATTTTGAAAAAGGATTTTAAAGGCATTGGAAAGTTTTAAAGCTCTGTGCTATAACCACATCACGCTGGACTTCTCATTCTGTTAATTAGTCTAGAGATGACTATTTAAGCCATCACATGAATATTGATTTACATATCACAATGACAAGAATTTGACAGTGAACCAGTTTTGCTGGTATGGTAAGTAGACCTCTCTCTCTCCCTCTCTCCATCTCTCCCCCCCGCCCCCGCTCTGTTTTCTTTACATGGTTCTCAAAGGATTGCTTTTCCTTTCATTCCCCAAACACCCACATGGAACTGTCATGCACTCAGTCTTCAACACGCCAACCCTGTCTCTGCTCCAAAGCTTCGAGACTCTGCTACACTCCGGATTGGTGCTTCACAGTGTTAGCCCACACCATTGCACCTCTCTCGCTGGAGTGACTCCATTTCTTTCTTCTTTCTGCAGCCGACTCTGAGGTCAGAAGCCCATCTCCTTTATCTTTATACCCTGTCTCTAGACTTATGGATTACAGCATAAGAATAAATCTGAAGACAAAGCAAATAAAAATAATGAAAATATCATTGTTGCCCAGCTGGAACCTCGGGATGGTGAAATTATGGAAATCTGCAAGCTTTTGTATAATTTGTTATGTGATCTCTGATCTTGCGGAGAGCTGAGTGCCTGCGAATAGAGACATCTAATTTAAACAAACCTTCTGGAGCTATCAGAGAAGCAATTGAGGTAAAAAGGACCAAGGAGCTAGAGTGACTTTAGTTTCCAACTTTTTGTTTTATTTGTAGTGGTTAGGAGTAGGAGAGGGTTCCACCCCAGTTTAAACAAAAGCCGGGGTGTTCTAGTGGGGAGCTGTCCTAGACTAATGTCAATAAAATCATGCAAGAGCTAAAGCAAGGTGACCTTCAAAAGCTTAGGTTGGTTTCTTTTCTCTAGTTGCCCAGGCTTTCATGTCCGCGATAGGGATTGCACTGTGAGAGAGGCCCACTGCACTAGTACTAGTTACTGGCCTTCTTGCTGCTGCAGGCTCTTGTACCATCACCTTATTTTTTTCGAGACAGAGTTTCTGTGTAGCTTTGGAGCCTGTCCTGGAACTAGCTCTTGTAGCCTAGGCTGGCCTCAAACTCACAGAGATCCACCTGTCTCTGCCTCCCGAGTGCTGGGATTAAAGGCGTGTGCCACCACTGCCTGGCTATGCATAAGTGTCTTAATGCATATGTATTCATAAAGGCAGAAGCAGGCATTGGATCTCCTGGGCTAGAGTTACAGGTAGTTGTGAGCGGTGGGGCTGGGAACCAAACTTAAGCCCTCTGCAAGGACAAGAAGTCTTCTTACCACTGAGCGATCTCTTCAGCCCCCTTTCCTCACTCTTCACACTGTGCCTTACCATGTGGTTTGTTTTACAGTAAAATAAAATTATACCACAACTTTCACATGTGTGAAATGACGCCTAGAGGACATCTTTCTTCTTTAAAGTTTGTTTGTCTGAGAAGATAAATCATAGAAATGCGCCTTTACAGAAGAGATTTATTATAATCTTCACAGGCTCCCAAAATAAAGCAAGACAAATGTCTAGGTCAGACAACCGTATTGGGATTCTCAATTTCTTGCTCCCCTCAGTCTGTTTGAATTGATTCATATTCCCTTTAGCAATAGACTCCCAGTTTAGAGTAAAGCATCTTGTTTTTTTTCATCTTATAATTGATGCATAGTTCAGAATTTAGTTGAATTCTTCCTCTATCTACCAGAATAAGTCAGGGTGACTAGGCAGAGCATGTTCCCTCTGTGTGCTGTGGATATCATTGGTTAATAAAGGAACTGCTTTGGGCCTATAGCAGAGCTATAGGGGATCAGAGCTAGGCATGCAAAACTAAACTGAATGCTGGGAGAAAGAAGGTGGTGTTGAAGATAAGCCATGGAGCCTCCACCAGAAACAGGCATGCTAAAACTTTGCTGGTAGGTCATGACCTCGTGGTGATGCACAGATGAATGGAAATGAGTTAAATTAAAGTGTAAGAGTTAGCCAATAAGAAGCTAGAGCTGATGGGCCAAGCAGTGATTTAAATTATACAGCTTCTGTGTGATTATTTCAGGGCTGAACATCTGGGAATGACCAAACAATTTCCTACAACAGTTTCCAGGGGAGAAAGCTACAGACAGATACAGGGAATGGGAAGGAGCCACAGTGGTGAAATCTTGCCAGTGCCGTGATGTATTCGAGTTGCCATAAACTCGGTAGCTCCAAACTAATAAAATTCTGCAGAATGTTAAGTCACTACGACAAATACCTGAGATAATCAATACTGTGAGCTAAGATTTCCTTCAGGAAAACATCACGTTGTGTTACACCTTATAGAAAGAACAAATGGCTGACGACTTCAAGATCAGGGAGTGACTGGAACATTCTAGTGCAGATCCAGGATCCAATTATACATATCTTAGGGATATCTTTCTCCCCCTTAAGAGTTATTCATTGTCTACTCCCCCCCTCCTTCCCTGACCTAATATCTTTGTGACTCTCAGATGAAACATTTGGAAGGTATGAACTCAGTGGACTACTGGCTTACGTCAGTCCCAAAAGCCAGGAATGCCATCAGAGAGTGTCAGGGGCCTTCCTTCCTGCCTGATGACTACATGCTTATTAGGTAATAAACCCCATAAAAGCAAGACCAGACTCTCACTCATGAGTTAGACATCCTCTGCCTCTGGAAATATTGGCAAAAATTCTGTGGGATAAACACTTGTCAGTTATGTCTGTTTGAAGGTCTTATTAATATTTTAAATAATAAAAATAGCTTTTTTTCTGCCTCTGATTGACTAGATTTGAATGCGTTATCTCGCCATCTCAAGAGGTTAAGATTTTATATAAACACCTGGTACACATCATCTAGGCAGTCCTGAGTTATGTAGAGGAGAAATCGAACCTTTCTGAGGCTTAGGAAGCACAAACACTGGGCAAGATGGATGTTGATACCTTCTGACCTGCTTTTGTAGAAGATGGCCAAGAGTGAGGCAGGAGAAGCCTCAGCCTAGGAGGCTGAGACAAAGTCATGGGGAAAGCATAAACACTATTACTTAATTTATTCATTGAGAATTTCATAATGAATATAACATATTTGAATCATCATATCCACCCCTCATGCTTCCCTTTAGCTCTCCCAGGGTCCCTGTCTTCCTCCTCCCTTCCATCTAACTTTTTCCTATCTTCTCCTCCTCCTCCTCCTCCTCCTCCTCCTCCTCCTCCTCCTCCTCCTCCTCCTCCTCCTCCTTCTTCTTCTTCTTCTTCTTTTTTTGTATAGCCAACTCACTGTAGTGTACGATTAGCACTGCCCATTTGTGCATGGGTATGGGGCTGTCCACTAAGGCACCGATAACCTACCTGGGGCCACACCTGTGTAGAAAACTGTCTGCTCTCAGCAGTAACCATTGGTAGTCTGTGGCTCCTCTAATAGGAGTGGGCCATGGAGCCCTTCGTTTTCCACGCCAGAATGTTGACAGGTTTGGGCCTGGGCAGATCTTGTATACCTAATAGCACAGTTTTTGAGAGTTCCTGGCTGTAACATACCTGGTATGTCCGGAAGACAGTGCTGATGGGAACCTTCAAGGCCCTCAGGCTTTTCTCTTTCTGTCCCCTCTTCTTTGGTGTCCCCAGAGCCTTGGGGCAAGGGAATGTGATGTAGATGCCCATTTAAAATGTGCACTCTATAATCACTTATTCTCCTCACTCTCACTAGTTGTACTGTGGAATTGCCATCAAAAAGAAACTCTCTGTTGAGCAGGGAGCCCTCCGCTAATCAACCGAGCACTCGAGTGTCAAGCATACAGGGACAGGGACTTCCATTCCGTGAAGAGTTTATGCGACTGTTCTGTGTTTTCTTTGACTTTGCTCCTCTGGAGAAGAGCCATGTGACACTTGGACCAGAAGATCAGAGACCTAGAAACCAGAAACCAGGCATCAGGAAACAGGCATGGCCACAGAACCGCATATAGAAACCTTGGTAAGAGCTTTAATAGCTATGGATCCATCGATCACAATGTAGAGTGGTATGTGTCTGATTTCTCAGGTCCCATTTTAAAAACTCCATCCAATGCATGTTTGCATTTTTCTGTGTTTCTACTCATTCGGTTGTTGTCCCCTCTCTGGCTTCTTTGTTGAGGGTCAATCTGCGGTGGTGCCTGAAACTGGATTTCTAACAGGCTCCACATGTACCTCGTCCAGATGGAATCAGTCTCACATTTCCAACCAAAGATCAAGTCTATTTTATCATTAGCTCATAATGAACTCTCTCCACCAAAGGCATCGTGAGAACACTTAGTTCTCGAGTATCTAAGATGCCCTTCACGCTAGCACAACACGGCAGCAGAGATGCTGTCCATCTGCGGCTCTGCCACCCACTAGCGTGACCTTAGGCAAACCATGGTATCCCTTTGCTTCTGCTGCTTCTTGCAAAAGCATCCTCGGCAGGTTTCATGCCCTGCCAGCTCTTTCCAGAATTCTCACTAAAGAACTGAGACTATGCAAGCCTTTACAATGACACTCACTAGGCTCCAGCGATAGTTTGATTTCCTTTTCCAGAAGCATGTGTTATGATAGTCTATTAGCCCCGCTAGAGAAGTTACACAGGAACCCTGTGCATAACTAAACACAAAAATTGGCCTTGGTCTGTCTTCTGTTCTTTCTCTTGTACAAAGTTAATGGGTGTGCCTTATTTAGACTGGGGTCTGCTCTCTCTCTCTTCCCCTACACAAGAAAAGCAGCCTCTGCAGGAGTCAGAGTTAGTTGCCTCTTTTGTCTGTGTTCTAGAATGACATGAGCTATTGAATATGTGTGCAGTGATTTGAATGGCAGCCACCCAAAGTGAACGAGATCATAATCTTTCAGACCTCGAGGTTTTGAGGCAAAGGCACTTCAAATTTAGTATCTCGCACTGACACAAAACAAAATGTGGTTTAAATTTAGCTGTGTGGGATAAAGATATTTTTACCCTATTCTTTTCCTGAAAGGATTCAAAATTCTTTTACAATCAGGATGCCCTTTTGCGTTTCTGCATATGTAGGTGTTCGCTTTTCAGATTTCTACAAGGCACATACTCTAAAGCTTAGACAAGGGCAGGCTTTATTTGTGAGTTCCAGATGGGCACAGGTCTCCAGTAATTGCAACCACTTCCGTTCTCTCATTTGTCATTGTGCTCGCGGCTTGGTTTTAATTTGGTGGGTGACATTGATTGACAGAGTCTAGACACAAATAATTGATTCTACCTTCCATTCTTCCATGTAATGGGGAATAGACAGAGCTTTGAAATGAGTTGGGTTCCAAGAAAAGATTTGTGTAGCACCAGGGAGTCATGTTCCAGTGCTGAAGAGGGCTGATGTTAGCTTCCTGCTCTGTACCCTATTATAATATGTGCTTTGTGTTGAATCAATGTTGGGACTCTTTCTGGAAAGAGAAAATGGCATAGATGACAATAGATTTTTTTCATGAAAATCATGGTGTTTATGTGTGCATGCATGCATGCGTGCATGTGTGTGTGTGTTATTGTGGGTGTGTGCTCATGTTTGTGCAGGGGCAGACAGGTGTATGTGTAGACATGTGTGAATGGTGTATGTTGATGTACCTTCCTTCATCTTTTCCCACTGTATTTTTTCATGACAGGGTCTCTTACAGAAGCTCATCTGTTAGATTAGATGGCCAATGAGCTCCAAGGATCCATTTGTCTCCACCCACTCCCTTTCCCATTACTGGAAGGGTTACAGAAGCATTCAAGGCCTGACTTTTGTGTAGCTGATGGGTCACAAGCTAAGATCTTCATGCTTGTAAGGCAGGAAGCTTCACAACTGAGCCATCTTCCCAGCCCTTAAACTCATAGAAGTACCCATAGAGCAAAAATAGACATCAATTGCTTTTTCCTTGCTATTACAGCAGAAAGGCTTCTTTGTTAATGTCGTTGCCACAGATGGCATGCTGCCTCAGGCAGAGGTAAAGTGTACCTATTTTCTCACTAAAGGAAATTTACTAATAATGCACTCTTTTGAACCCAAGTGCTTCAAGTTTGGATGGTAAATGTGATCCCCTTATATATTAGCAAGTGCAAACCACAGCTTAATAATTCAATTGAAAAAACAATGATAATTCAATTCACATAGTAAGAGTTAATAAGTTTAGTAATTTGATAATGAAAATCAGTGATTTAATTATAATGATATTTTCTGTGCACCTATTAAAGAAGCCAACTGAACATTTTCTAATTTCTGAAATGTAGTTAACTTTGAACATATTGGGTCAAAGAATAGGTATTTATTTCACCAGATGGTCTCTCATTCAAAGAGGGACCTTAATGGACACTCTGACGGTGAAGCACTCATTTTGTAACTATATATTTATGTCTCAGAGACAAGGGTTGCCTTTGTGCCAGGTTAGTTTTAAAGCATTGTGATTGGCTCTATAGTGTTAATGGGCCCAGCAAGTATTTGCCAGGAAGACAGAGACAATGATAACCAGTGATATTTAGTAATAGGATATTCCATGGTTGAGAGAAAATAAAAAGTGTGCTGGGGTAGAGGGTTCCCCCTGCTAATCATGGCCAGCTTTTGCTAAGTTATAGACACCACCTCTCACTATCAATAAACATGTTTATCATTAAAATTTATATTCTAACAACTGGTGATTGTGACTTAAAGTAAATATTTCAAAATACTTAAGATTAGGATTTCACTATGTGATTTAGTGAAGACAGAAGCAAAACATTACACAGTGGTGGTGCAGGACAATTCTGTATTCTGTCAATTATGTTTTAAATAAACACTGATTGGCCAGTAGCCAGGCAGGAAGTAGAGGCAGGGCAATGAGAACAGGAGTATTCTGGGAAGAAGGAAGCTCTTTCTGCAGTCCTGCCCAGACACGGAAGAAGGAAGATATGACCAGCCCCACTGAAAAAGGTACTAAGGCATGTGGCTAACATAGATAAGAATAATGGATTAATATAAGTTACAAGAGTTAGTAAGAAGCCTGAGCTAATGGGCCAATCAGTTTATAACCTAATGTAGACCTCTGTGTGATTTTCACTGGGACTAAATGGACAAAACAGGACAGAAACCCCAACAAGCAGGCCTTCATGTTACACACTGGTTAGAAATATTGCTTCGGAAGCTTTCTGGGCCACTATAAGGCATTGCATACCTGTGGTTATGATAACTATGATAACTATTTTTCTGATAACACATTATGTCTCGATTGTAGTCTCTATTAGAAGTCTAGAGCCCTGACTTGTAAGGAGTATAGGATGTTGGAAACATTCAGAGTTTGTTAACAGCCAAAGTGGTGCTTTTAGCTGATAGCTATGTGAATTTACCTGAGTAAGTAAACAATTCCAAGCCTTCGTCTTATATTTTTTTAAAAGAGTTTTTTCTTTTAAGTTTGTGTGTATTTGTCTCACTATGTGTAAGGGCAGTACCCATGGAGTCCAGCAGGTAGTTCTGGATTTCCTGAAGTTAGAGTTACAGACATTTATGAGTTACTTTGGGCAATGGGAGGAACCAAACTCAAGTCCTCTGGTGCGGCAAACTCCCCTGACCAGCAGGAAAGAACAGCCACCAGACGAGGATTTTTTTCAAATCACATTTTATTGGAGCCTCTTGGTTGAAGGGAGAGCAGAAAGCAAGGGGCCCAGAGCGCTGAGCTGTAGCTGCTTATATAGGGAGTCTGTCTAGCAACCTTTTATAACTGCTTTTCTGGAGACCCACCCGCAAGAAAGAAAGCAGGGGAACATCCCTGTCAATTACAGACCACAAGGAAGTTCCCCTGCCTGTCAGGGGAAGTGTGGGCAGCTAGATCGCAACAACTCATCCTGTTTTCTGGTGGAAAAACTGCAACCTTTATTATGGTATCAAGCAAGGCAGGGGCCAAATGCCATCTTGTAATGGCAGCCATTCAAATCGGCTCCCTGCACTCTGGAAAATCACAAAGTTCTCTGAACTACTGAGCCATCTCCCTAGCTCAAGTCGAGCCTGATTTTTCTTATCACTAGGGATAATATTTCATGTGTTGTTTTATAGATCACTGCAATCATATTTGAACGGACTAACACAGTGACTGATAGCAGCATTCAAGTAATATTAACAGATTGTTCTGTGTATGTATCTGTATTACTGCTGAAACAAATCATCCCAGATATACTGACTTGAAGCAGAGTTAATTTATTGTCCCTGCTATGGCGGTGAGGGGTCTGATACATGTCCCAGTGGGCTAGCATAAGGGTTGTCCAGTCTGTGTTCCTTTCAAGAAGATCTAGGAGGCAATATATTTCCTTGTCCTTTGTTGCTTTAGGAGCCCATTCCTATTTCCTAGTTCATAGCTCCCTTGTAGCCAACAGTTTTGTTTGAGTTCTTGTTGCTCCAACTTTGCTTGGTCCTCGTGAAATGTCTGACGGCCTGACAGCGTTTCTGTCTTTTTAAGGATCTGTGTGACTTGACTCACGTAGACAGTGCTTGACAATTTCTTCCTCTTGAGATATTCAATTTAATTATATCTGCAAAACCCCCATTCTGTGGAGGTGACACAGGCTCACAGCAGCGGGGCCATTATTCTGTCTGCTGCAGTGTTCTTGGACACGTGTTCTCTGAACCAGGTCTGTGATGATAATATGGCTGTGTTTCTGTCCCTGTCCTCTCTGACAGAGGTTTGCTGGGAAGACTGAATTGATTATTCCCTAGTTGAGACTAGCAGTGTTGTGATGAATTGGAATCTCTTATCATTACTCTATACCTAAACGAGAGATTAAATCTAATCACCTGAGCCATTAATAGACATTATATCCATGGCAAATGTCCTTTATTTGTCCTCTTGTACTTGACTTTAGCTCTACTCTTCCTTTAACTTCTCTGAGAGTTCTCCTTTACCTTCTAAGTTCAAGCCTAGTTTCTTATTTTGTCTATGTATTCTTATGACTATACCATCCAATAAACCAAAACACTTCACTTTTTTTTTTAGCTGTCCTTCAAACAAAACCCCCAAACCTGGACAGTTTGTGTCTATTAAATACTAAATTCTGCACTGAGGTTGGTGCTATATTCTGAGGTTTCTGAAACCCTCACTGTATCTATCTAACTAGTTCTAAGATGAACTGATGATAAGTCTGAGTGTGTGACTTACAGTATAAGAGTGCATGCCATACAACATAACACCAGGATTTCAGAATCTGAGCTTTACAACCAAGATCCCAAAATTTACCAGTTGGTCTGCTGTGTAACCAGCTCAGTGACTCCTGAGGTTTACCAGTTGGTCTGTTGTTTTACCAGTTGGGTGGCTTTGGGAGAATTTCACTTCACTTGAGCCTTGTCCTTGCCTTTGTTTGTTATCACATAATATCAAACTTACAGTCCTGATTTGTGAATTAAATGAAATGATGTGAGAAATACATTTAATACATGTGTAGCATCCAGTACTTATTAACTTCCATAATTATGTTTTATCTTCAATTTCCCAAGTGTCTGATATGAAGGAAAAGGAACATAATTTAGATTTATAATAATTGGTTTTTTATTTCTTACTTTTTATTTTTCTTTGGGTGTATGGGTCTTTTGCCTGCATGTGTTCTGTGCACCATGTGCATGCAGAGCCTGTGGTGGCCTGAAGAGGGCACCAGATCCTGGATCTGGAGTTACAGATGGCTATGAGCTGCCATGTGGGAGCTGAGAATCAATCCTGGTTCCTCTAGAAGAGCAGACGGTGCTCTTGGCCACTGAGTCATCGCTCCATCTCCAGAGTTTTCCCTTTTTTATATGAAGATCCAAATACACTTTGAGGAAGTAACCATACTACAGGTAGGGGCCTAGTAACAAAAACCTATACCTATAACTCTGGGATTTCAAAGGTTTTATTTTATTTTAAAATATTCTGTTTAGGAATGTTTTGTCTGCAGGTATCTCTCTGTGTGCCACGTACTGATTAGTGCCTGAGGAGACCAGAAGAGGGTATAGATCCCCTGGCTCCATATAGTTAGTATCCCTCTTGCAGGTGCTGGGAACTGAACTGAGGTCCTCCAGAAGAACAGCAAAGTGCTCTTAACCACTGAGCTGCCTTTCCAGTCCTCAGAACTCTCAGACACATTAGTATACAGTGTAGTTGAGTGTGAAGGCTCTGGACCATAGCTGTGAAAATCAAACAGGACATGTAATGAGGTGACCCATTCTTGGGTTCCTGACACCCACAGAAGCACAGATAGACACCTAACAGGACAGAGATCATTTGTTCCAAACCGAGAAATCTGGGAGTATAAAGAAGGGAACGAGTAGAAGTCGAGGCAAAAAAGACTGAAAAGGTGACACCTTGAGTCTTTAAAATCGGGGGACATGCACTTTCGATGTTGTCTACAGCGTTTTCTCACTCCCACGTTCTCCACGTACAGAGTTATGGGCAAACACCACAGCCAGTCCTGTGCCGTGCGGTAGAAGATCACCGCACTGCTCCGTTTCCTTTCGTTAGTCTTTTCTGCTATGATAGTTTTTACTTGACGTTTGTCACCCTCATTTGTATCCTATTCATCCTTTAAATACACCTCCTAAGCCGGGTGGTGATGGCGCACGCCTTTAATCCCAGCACTTGGGAGGCAGAGGCAGGCGCGGATCTCTGTGAGTTCGAGACCAGCCTGGTCTACAGAGCTAGTTCCAGGACAGGTTCCAAAACCACAGAGAAACCCTGTCTCGAAAAACCAAAAAAAAAAAAAAAAAAAAAAAAAAAGAAAGAAAAAAAAATACACCTCCTAAATGTTTTCCCGGGCACCTTCATACATTCCCATGTTACTTTACTCAGGGGCCATGCCAACCTTTCTGCGTCTTTTATGTTTGTGGACTGCGCACTTTTCCACGTTTGCAAAGGTTTCCCAATCATATTGCAGTGTCCGGATCAACTTAACTTACTTAGATGTATACGTTTAAACAAACCACTGTTTTTAAAATCAGAATTTTTCTTGTTTTTTGATACTATGAGAACTATTATCTTTAATATTTATAATTTACTCCACTTTTCTAGAAATACTTTTAAAATACTTAAGTACTTTTCTTAAAATACTTTTCTAGAAGTGGAGTTGAAGGGACAGCTCTGTTGGGAAATGCTTGCCTAGCAAGCATAAGGGCCTGAATTTTGATTCTACAGCCTGATATGTTGTAAGCTTGTCATCCCAGCACTGAGGAGGCAGAGATGGGCTCCCTGGCCCAAAAGCCTACATATGCCCAGAAGTGACATTGCTGCATTGCTGAATCATGTGTACATGAATGCTTAAGCACATACTTGTATATGTATACACACACACACACACACTCTCACACACACACACCAGAAAACCCACTATAATCTAATGAAATGATTCTCAACCTCTCTAATGCTGTGACCCTTTAATACAATTCCTCATGTTATGGTAACCCCCAACCATAAAATTATTTTTGTTCTACTTCATAACTGTAATTTTGCTACTGTAATGAGTCATAGTGTAAATATCTATGTTTCCCAATGGTTTTAGGCGACCCCTGTGAAAAGGCTTGATTGACCCTCAAAGGGTTCACAACTTACAGGTTGAGCACAGCTGTTCTTCAGTGGACCGGTGTGTGGGGGCGAGCCAGCACAATTTAGAGATCACTCTCCTCTCTCATGCCTCACGCACTCTCCAGAAAATAGACATCTGATATGCGTGCCATGTTCTTTCTCTCTGGTGCTGCAGCCCAAGAGGCCATCATTTGGTGTTCATGATCATCTCAAGGCGAGCTTGTTACTGTGCTGATTTCTGGGCATCAAGCCCACATCTTCTGGTTCAGAAGTTCTGGAATGGGTCCAGGGCTTACATCTTAAGCAAGCTTCCCAGATAACTCTTTCACAGTGGCGCAAGGGCCCAATATGGAGAAACAATGCCACGGGGCATAGAGGCAGCAGTTATGCCATGACAGAGTCTTAAAGTCCCCCACCCCTAAGCAGGGTAGAAATGGGGCATGACATTTCGACATTTTATGACTACTGTGCTGCCAGAAAGATTTGACCAAGACAGTTACAAGACAAAGAACTACTTACTGACGGATTTATGGCTTTTCTCCATACTTTACCCTTGACCTTTTAGCAAGGACATGGTTTCCACGTGGAGGAAACATCTGCCAGGCCGGCAGGCTGGTGTGCAGCCTGGTTTCAGTAAGCAGAATTCAGACACAGCAATACATATGTGGGCCATTTCCCTGTAGTTACAGCGAGGGAGGAGCTCACCATGCTGTTTTAATTGTTCAGGATTTTCTGGTCACAGTCCAGTCACCCATGGGCAAGAGGCAGACCAGCATAATGTCTGTTCCCCACTGCAGCTGTGGGTTTAGTGGATTGTTTACTGTCAGGACGACTGATAGAAGCAGGATGTTGACTCACTGTTAATTTAATTCATCTGGGAAGATCACTAAAGCATTCCGTCTTTACCTTAATATTTGATGGTTTCCTAAGAACCTGGATGGTGTCTCCATGCTCTGTTTCCACTTGTCCTTTGTATGGGTTTTTATTTTATTTTTAAGTAGTGTGTGTGTGATGCATAAATGTAGGTTTCCAGGAAGGTCAGAAGAGGGCATCAGATATCAGATTCCCTGGACTTCAGTTACCCATGGCTGAGAGCAGCATGGATGTTGGGAAACAAACTCAGGTCCTCTCTAAGAGCAGTAGACACTCTGAACCACTGAGTTGTACCTCCAGTTCCTAAATGACTTTTTCAGAAACAACAAACATGATTCTGTGCCCTGGCTGACTCAGGTGATGTTTGCTACTGTTTGAACTTTGGGTAATACGGCACGCTAACACATTACAGACCCACTTTTTGCAAAATATCAGTATAGATATGAAAGGAAATCATGAGCAGAAAATTGTCTGAATATAGCTAGTGCAGCTAGTCATATTTTAATTGACCCTGTGGACATCTCAAATCTTTCAGAGTTCAGCTTTTACTGAGCTCAAGTAAAACAGATTAAGGGGAAAAGTGAACTTGAAAATCTGAGCCGTAAGTGGTATTGTTGGCTTGTAAGCATTATCCCACAGTGGATTAGTCACATAATTTTCACCCCTCCTTCTTCCACTAATTTTTCTTATGCTCCACCTAATTCATCTCAAATTTATGACCTCTTCTTCTTAATTATTATTATTACACACACACACATGCAGTCTAGTGAGTTCATTTAGTGTTGCTTCTATGTATATATATTTAGTGATGACCACTTGGGGTTGGATAACTAATTAGGAAGTTCATCCCTGGAGAAACTGATTTTCCTTCTCTCAATAGCCATTGGTTGCCTATAGTTCTTCCTCTGGGGTAGGATGTCATCAGGTTGTAACTCATCCATATAGAAAAGTCATTGTTGTTGTCACTATGCAGGTCTTGTTTAGAAAACAGTATGGATGAGATGTCATGGGTGCACCTTCACCCTCGTGTCTGGATGACACAGCTTGTATATGCCCTTGTACCCTGAATCTTAAATTTTGTCCCCTTTTCTGTGATTTTTTTTTCCTGGCCTCAAGTCTTAAATGAAATATTTGAAAGCAGTTTGGTATGTCAGTTCGTAAAGAGTCACCAGGAGATTTATATTCAGAAGGCAAAAGTAGTGGCTCCCACTGGTAAGCCCAGTGCCTGGGAGGCTAGCTGAGGTAGGAAGATTGCTGCTAGTTCCAGACAATTGGGGGAGGGGCATAAAAAGGGAGTTCTAGTTACCAGGGTACCCAGCACTAGATGCGATATAAATAAACAAGACTTGCCTGGTAAACAATTTTGGAGACTATAAATCCTTGCTTGTGTGGTTCTCTCTGCTCAGGATCAACATTGTGGAAAGAGTGTGTGCAAGAGGGATCTCCCAGTAAGACAGAATGAAAGAAAGATTCAGAGGCAGGAGAACTTTCAAATCAAGTTTTCCTATCTCCTGTAAAAATTAAGGTTCTCCAAGAAGCACACTAACCCCCCAGGGGCACTAACCTGAAACGCTGAAGACTTTCCTCTGGATGTCACCTCTTAAAGGCTTACCACCTCTCAACATTGCTGCAGTGGTACTTAAGCCCTGCTCAAACCATATCCAAACCGTGTCAGAGAGTCTCTGAAGAGAAGATGTTGAATCCCTTGGAGACAGACTGCTACATGACTTAACACAAGTGCAGAGAGCCTAGGACAGTTCTATGCATACTCCCTGGTTGGTGGCTCAGTCTCTGTGAGACTATTAGCCCAGGTTAGTTGATTCTGTGGGTTTTCTTGTGGTGTAATTGACTGCTCTGGCTCCTCCAATCCTTCCCCTCTCTTCCGCAGAATTCCCCAGATCCACCTATTATTTGACTGCGAGTCTCTGCATCTGTTTCCATCAGTAGCTGGGTGAAGCCTCTCTGATGACGGTTGACCTAGGCACCAATCTAGGAGAATATCATTAAAAATAATTCTATTGACTTTTTTTGCCAGTTGTGTTTGGTTCTATTCTAGGTCTCTGGGCTATCTCACAGGGCAATTTTCCTCACATGGTATGGGTCTCAAACTGAAGTCACTGGGTGGCCATTTCTACAATTTCTGCACCACCTTTGTCCCTGTACATATATGCATTTTGTATATGTGTTGCTTTTTATTGGTTAATGAATAAAGAAGCTGCTTTGGCCTGTGATAGGACAGAGTAGAGCTAGGTGGGAAAACTAAACTGAATGTTGGGGGAAAGAAGGCAGAGTCAGTGGGACGCCATGCAGTCACTGAAGGAGACAGATGCACTAGAACCTTGCCAGTAAGCCACAGCCATGTGGCAATATACAGATTAATAGAAATGGGTTAATTTAAGATATAAGAGCTAGCTAGAAGGACACTTAAGCAATAGGCCAAGCAGTGATTTAATTAATATAGTTTTTCTGTGGTTATTGTGAATCTGAGTGGCTGGGAATGAACAAGTGGCCTCCACCAATACCTGTTTTTGTTTGTTTGTTTTTCCATGTAAAGGTGAGTATTGTTCTTTCAAGGTCTGTAAAGAATTGTGTTGCAATTTTGATGGGGATTATGTTGAATGGGTAGATTGCTTTTGGTAAGATGGCCATTTTTACTTTGTTAATCCTATGGATCCATTGGCATGAGAGATCTTTCCATCTTCTGATATCTTCTCCAATTTCTTTTGTCAAAGACTGTAAGTTCTTGTCATACAGGTCTTTTTCTTGATTAGTTAGTTTTACACCAAGATATTTTATATTATTTGTGGCTATTGTGAAAGGTGTTTTTCCCCTGATTTCTTTCTCAGCCCATTTATCATTTGTATATAGGAGGGCAACTGATTTTTGTTTTAGTTAATTTTGTATCTAGGCACTTCACTGAAGGAGTTTATCAGCTGCACGAGTTCCCTGGTATTATTTTGGGGGTTATTTATGTGTACTATTGTATAATCTGCAAATATGGATACTTTGACTTCTTCCTTTCCAGTTTGAATCCCCTTGATCTCTTTAACTGTTCTATTGCTCTAGCTAAAACTTCAAGTACTGTATTGAAAAGATATGGAGAGAGCAGACAACTTTGTCTTGTTCCTGATTTTAGTAGAATTGCTTTGAGTTTCTCTCCATTTAATTTGATGTCGCCTTTTTGTTTGCTGTATATTGCCTTTGTTATGTTTGGGTATGTCCTTTGTGTCCCTGTTCTTTCCAAGACCTTTATCATGAAGGGGTGTTGGATTTTGACAAAGGCTTTTTTGGTATCTAATGAGATGATCATGTGGGTTTTTTTTTCAGTTTGTTTATAAGGTGGATTACATTGACAGGTTTTCATATGTTGAACCATCCCTGCATCTCTAGGATAAAGCCGACTTGATCATGGTGGGTGACCTTTTTGATGTGTTCTTGGATTTGGTTTCCCAGGATTTTATTAAGTATTTTTGAAACAATGTTCATAAAATTGGTTCATAATTCTCTTTCTTTGGTGAGTTTTTGTGTAGGTTGGGTATCAGGGTGAATGTGGCCTCACAAAATGAATCTGGCAATTTTCCTTCTGTTTCTATTTTGTGGAATAATATGAGGAGTATTGGTATTTTCTTTTCTTTGAAAGTCTGGTAAAAGTTTGCACCAAAACCGTTTGGCTCCGAGCTTTGTTTGGTTGGGAGTCTTTTTTTTTTTTTTAAACATAATTTTGTATTGACTTTTTGGATATTTTACAGCATGTTCCCCAATCATGCTCACCTCTCAGTCCCTCCATACCCCCTCTCACCCCTGCAGCATACACCCCAAAAGAACCCTCCCCTCAAAATTAACTAGAAACTAAACAAAGCAAAAAGAAAACCTTACTTGCTTATGTTTTCAACACCCCTCATTCACTCTAGTAAATCAACCCCACCTACAAAATGTTCATTGCTATGAGTCATGATCTGGTTCAAGGCCTCTGGGACACCATCCTCACTGGATCCCCACCAGAACTCCCCTCAGATATCCTGCTGTTGCTCTGAGTTGTGGAGCTCTTTCAGTTCTCTTTCCACAGGACCAGTCCCTTCATGCACTCCAGCAGATCACAGATGGTGAAAATGTTAGGGTGGGCCAGCCCAAGGCCCAGGATGTGGGTCTGGGTGGTAGCTTAGTTGGTCTGCCTGGGCCACTGGGACCACCCCCTTAGCCAAGAGGCAGAGTCAGCTCTCCTTAGGCCCAGCTACTGGGTCCAGCTCTCCTGTGGTGAGGGGTGGGGCATCTCTCCTGACTATGGGGTGGGAGTACTGGGGTGGGGGGATAGGGGTAGGGGGATAGCTCTGCTTGGGAGAATTTTAATGAAATTACTGCTTCTGCTTCTTTGGAATATAGATTTATTTAAATTGTTTATCTGATCTTGATTTAACTTTGATAAGTGGTATCTATCAAGAAATTTGCCTATTTATTTTAGATTTTTCAATTTTGTGGATTACAGTATTTGAAATATGAACTAATGGTTTTGTTTTGTTTTTGGGTTTTTTTTGGGGGAGGGGGTTCTTGGTGTCTGTTGTGTCCCCACTTTCATTTCTGATTTTGTTAATTTGGATATTAGCTCTCTGTCTTTTGGTTAATTTGGATAAGGATTTGTCTATCTTGTGGATTTTCTTTAAGAACCAACTCTTTGTTTCATTGATTCTTTGTATTGATTTCTTTGTTTCTATTTTATTGCTTTCATCCCTCAATTTGATTATTTCCTACCATCTACTTCTCTTGGGTGTGTTTACTTTTATTTTGTTGTTCTAGAAGTTTCAGGTATGCTGTGAAGTTGCTGTATGAGCTCTTAAATTTCTTTATGAATGCACTTAAATTTCTTTATGAACTTTCCTCTGAGCACCACTTTCATTGTGTTCTGTAACTTTGGGTGTGCCGTGCAATCATTTCCATTGATTTCTAGAAAGTCTTTAACCTATTTATTTCTTCATTGACCCAGTAGTGATTCCATAATGTTCTTCAGTTTGTGGACTTTCTGTAGCTTCTGTTGTTGAAATCCAGCCTTAATACGTGGTGGTCTAATAAGATACACGGGTTATTCTAATTTTTTTTTTATTTGTTGAGACTTGCTTTGTGACTGAGTCTGTGGTCAGTTTTGAAGAAAGTTCCATGAGGTGCTGAGGAAAATTGAAATAGGAGCGGCGGGGCTGCGTCCCCAACACCCCGGCCGCTTGGCTAGCTCATGCCCGAAATAACAACACACAAACTATCATCTCAATTGGCAGTTGAGCAAAGCAATTTTTGGAAGGTATTCACAGCAACCTTTCAGGAGGGCGTGGTTCATCATACCATATCAGAATAGAAGAAATGAACAGGGTCTCATCCTCTGTGAAAACAAAATAGGAAACTCCTTTCCAAAGTATCATGTCCTTAGATCCAAATTTCAAAGTCAAGGCATCAAAATCTCTACGATGGATTAGTTCAGCAGCATTTATAAACAAATATCTTTTGGCAGCTGTTGCTCCTTCCTCAGCATTCAAACAATTCAAAGAGAGCATAATAGTATACAGTATCAAGATTCTCTGTGTATTTTCCATCTTTGTATGCTTTATTTTAACCTCTATTTCATTTATTTTTACTTTTATTCTATATTCTCTGTATCTCTTTGACCTGGAATAACTCTGTAGATCAGGCTCTCCTTGAACTCTCAGAGATCTGCCTGTCTCTGCCTCCCAGACATTGGGATTAAAGGTGTTTGCTACCACACCTTGAACTCACAGAGATCTGTTTGTCTCTGCCTTCTAGGCATTGGGATTAAAGGCTTGTACTACCACACACAACTTCTCTTTTTCTTACTTTTTTTTTTTTACTTTAAGAATTTTAACTTTTAGTTTGCATACATTTTTAACACTGTAAATCATTTAAACATTTTCTTTATCTTTGAATCTCTTTACTGTATATCTCTCTTTTTCTGACCACACGAGCCTTTAAATTACTGAGTAATATGAGTAGGATTAAAGCCGTGGCTTTGCCAGGTAGATCCAGTCCATTCCTTAGCTTTCCGGCCTCCTGGCTGAGGTACCGGTTGCAGCCACGTTTACTGCCACAACTCTTTGGCATTTCAAGGTCCCTGCCAGCAAGCGAGCTTCAGCAGCCTGTGCTTGCAAACCACACGAACCGCCTGCATAAAAGAGTCAGAGTTTGCCGTGGCAGGACAGCCCAGAAAGCCGGCATTTTTAAACGGCACAGCTTTTTTCCTGCTACAGCTAAAAACCGAAAAGCATGCGTTCAGCTTTCCGTCAACACCACTTAAGTGTTTTGTGGCAGGACCTCTTAATGAGCTGCAGGGTTTTGCAGCTGAAGCTGAGTCAGGAAGCCTCTCTTAGATGAGAGTGCTTGCTTGCTTCTAACAAGCAGAGGAGACCCGAGAAACTGCTGCTACCAAGAAAACATGCTTTACTCTTTCCCAAGCTTTTTCAGGCTTTTTGTGGATTCAGTTAGCCACACGTCTGGGCGCCATCTGTTGAAATAAGAAGCGGCAGGGCTACGTCCCCAACACCCCAGCCGCTTGGCTAGCTCACGCCCGAAATAACAACACACAAACTGTATTCATTTAAAGAACTGCTTGGCCCATGAACTCTAGCCCTTACAGGCTAATTCTCGCACCTGGACTAGCCCATTTCTAATAATGTGTGTAAGCACCCCAAGGTGCGCTTACCGGGAAGATTCTAGCCTACATCCATCTTCATCGCGTGTGCCTCAGAGAGCAGAGCTATCGCGTCTACCTGGGAGAGCTGAGCATGGCGTCTGTGCTCCAGCAGAGCTGTCGGGTCTCTCTGGGAGCAGAGCAGAGTCTGACCTCACTTCCTCTTCCGCCCAGAATTCTATTCTGTTTACTCCTCCCATCTATGTTCTAACCTATCAGGGCCAGCCAAGCAGTTTCTTTTATTGCTCAGCCAATGAAATCAACAGATTGCAAGAGATGGAAGAATCTCAGGTGATGAAGATGCTATAGAAGAAATAGAATCATTGGTCAAAGAAAACATTAAATCCAACAAATTCTTAAGACAAAACATTCAGGAAATCTGGGACACCATAAAAAGACCAAACTTATGAATAATAGAGATAGAAGAAGGAGAAGAACTCCAGCTCAAAGGTACAGAAAATACATTCAACAAAATCATAGAAGAAAATTTTCCCAACCTAAAAAAGTATATACCTATGAAGGTACAAGAAACTTACAGAACACAAGATAGACTGGACCCAAAAAAAAGTCCTCTTTTCCTATATTAATCCAAGTGCAAAGCATACAGAATAAAGAAAGAAAATTAAGAGTTGAAAAGGAAAAAGGTCAAGTTACATATAAAAGCAGACCTATCAGAATTTCACCCGACTTCTTAATGGAAACCATGAAAGCCAGAAGGTCCTGGACAGATGTGCTACAGACACTAAGAGATCATGGATGCAAGCCCAGACTATGATACCCAGCAAAACTTTCAATTACCGTCGATGGAGAAGACAAGATATTCCATGACAAAACCATATTTAAACAATACATATCCACAAATTCAGTCCTACAGAAAGTACTAGAAGGAAAGATCCAATCCAGTAAAGCTAACTGTACCCACAAAAACACAAGCAACAGATAACCTCCTATCAGCAAACCCCAAGGAAGGGAAACATACAACCACTACTGCTGAAAAATAACAGGAATTAATAATAACTGGTCATTAGTATATCTTAATATCATTTACCTCTAGAAAGACACAGGCTAAGACACATGACAAAATAATGGATATGGAAGTAGAATTCATCCTTCTCCTATATACAAGAAGCACACCTCATCCTCAAAGACAGACATTTCCTCCGAGTAAAGGGTTGGGAAAATATTTTCCAATCCAATAGACCTAAGAAACAAATGGGTGTAGCTATCCTAATATCTAACAAAATAGCCTTCAAACTAAAATTAACCAGAAGAGATGGAGAAGGATACTACATATTCATCACAGGAAAAAAAATCCATCAGGATGAAGCCTCAATCCTGAAATCTATGCCCCAAATACAAGAGCACCCACATATGTAAAAGAAACATTACTAAAGCTTAAATTGCACATCAAACCCCACACACTAATAGTAGGAGACGTCAACACCCTAAACTCACCAATGGACAGGTCAACCAGACAGAAACTTAACAGAGAAATAAGGGAACCAACAGATATCATGACTCAAATAGACTTAACAGACATCTACAGAACATTTAACTCAAACACAAAAGAATATAGCTTCTTCTTAGCACCTCATGGAACCTTCTCTAACTCAGTAACAAAGCAAACCTCAACAAATACAAAAAAAATTGGAATAACCCCCTGTATCCTATCAGATCACCATGAATTAAAGTTAGAATTCAACAGCACAAATTGTAGAAAGTCTACAAACTCATGAAAATGAAACACTGCTCAAGTGAATCATCCTGGGTCAAGGAAGAAATAAAAAAAAGAAATTAGGGACTTCCTAGAAATCAATGAAAATGAAGGCACAATGTACCCAAGCCTATGGAATACTACGAAAGCAGTGCTAAAAGCAAAGTTCATAGTGCTAAGTGCCTACATAAGGAAAATGGAAAAATCTCACACTAGTTACTTAACAGCATAGAAAGTTCTACAACAAAAAGAAGCAGACTCACCCAGGAGGAGTAGATGACAGGCAATAAACAAATTGGGGGTTAAAATCAATAAAATAGAAACAAAGAAAACAATACAAAAAATCAATGAAACAAAGAGCTGGTTCCTTGAAAAAAATCAACAAGACAGGCAAACCCTTATCCATATTAGCTTAAAGGCAGAGAGAAATATCCAAATTAACAAAATCAGAAATGAGAGTGGGGGCACAAAAACAAACACCAAGGAAATCCAAAAAAAAACTTATTATGTCATATTTCAAATACTGCATTCCACAAAATTGGAAAATGTAAAAGAAATGGATAATTTTCTGAATAGGTACAGCACACCAAAATTAAATCAAGATCAGGTGAACAATTTGAAGAGATCTATAATCTTCAAGGAAATAAATAGTAACAATCATCAAAAGCCTCCCAACCAAAAAAAGCCCAAGGCTGGATTGTTACAGTGCAGAATTCAGTACCAGAACTTCAAAGAAGAGCTAATACCTTTACTCCACATAATAGAAACAGAAAGAACACTGCCAAACTCCTTTTATGAGATGGCAGTTACCTTGATACTGAAACCACAAAATGACTCAACCAAGAAAAAGAATTACAGAACAATCTCTCTCATGAACAGCAATGCAAAAATACTCAACAAAATACTGGCAAACCGAATCTAAAAACACATAAAAAATTATACACTATGATCAAATTGGTTTCATCCCAGAGATACAGGGATGGTTTAACATACAAAAAGTATTTATCAGTGTAAACAAATGTAATCCACCATAGAAACAAAAAGGAAAAAAAATGATCATTTTAGTAGATGCTGAAAGAACATTCAACAAAATCCAACACCCCTTCATGGTAAAGGACTTGGAGAGATACTTGGAGGAAAGTATCTAAACATAATAAAAGCAGTAAACAGCAAGTCGATAGGCAACATCAAATCAAATGTACAGAAACTCAAAGGGATTCCACTAAAGTCAGGAACAAGACAAGGCTGCCCACTCTTTCCATATCTATTGAACATAGTTCTTGAGGTCCTAGCTAGAGCAATAAGACAAGAAAAAGAGATTAAGGGAATGCAAATTGGAAAGAAAGAAGTTAAACTTTTGCTATTTGCAGATGATATGATAGTATACATAAGTGACCCCAAAAACTCTACCAGGGAACTCCTAC
Source organism: Alexandromys fortis (assembly GCF_014885135.2). Taxonomy (NCBI): domain Eukaryota; kingdom Metazoa; phylum Chordata; class Mammalia; order Rodentia; family Cricetidae; genus Alexandromys; species Alexandromys fortis. The sequence continues at coordinate 7,194,252 of NW_026067905.1, read as the reverse complement.
AGCTGATTAACATTTTTAGTAATGTAAGGTTGGCGAGGTAGTGCCCATTTTACATCTCATTTCTCTTATGGTGATGTGATATGGAGATTGGAGATTACTGGAAGCTCACAGGCCAACTGGACTGGTGTTCCCAAGGCAAGCAATATAAAGACTTTGTCTCAAATAAGGTGGAATGGACAGGACTGATAGCCACAGTTGTCCTACAACCCCCACACATGTGCTGTGGCATGTGAGTTCTCCTATATAGACAGATAGGCATACAAACACATACACACACATCATAACACACAATACTCATATGTACACACACACATATTCATCTTACCTGATACTGTGTTACATAAGGGTATTTTCATATAGGTACACACTGTACATTTACTATGCTCCCCACCCCCATTTCCCTTCTTCCTCTGTCCTCCCATTAACCTTCCTTGTTCCCTATAAGTCTTGCTTTGACTCTCTTGTCATGAGATACATACATATACATATGTATACATATATATGTAATTTTATGCACCTATATAAAACCTAGAAACCACATATAAAAGGAAAAACAAGATTTTTATCTTTCTGAGACTGGCTTAATTTACTTAATATCACTATCTCTGATTATATCCACTTACTTTGCAAATGACACATCTTTTTTTGGTCCTCTACTCCTTGTACTTTTTTGAGACAAGCTCTCTCTATATTGCTCTAGGTGGTCTGGAACTCACTATGTTATTCATGTTGACTTCAGACTCACAGAGATCTGCCTGATTCAGGCTTCTGAGTGCTGGGATTCCACGCATGTGCCACCATGCCTGGCTCTCCAGGGCCTTTTCAAATTACTAGGCAGTGGTATATATTCTCAAAAAGCTACCTTTGGGAAATGCTGGTGAATTGGGCAATTGATAGGTTTCTTAGTCTTTTTTACATCAAGATACACTTGCTTTGTGTATATATGCGTCTTTTCATGTATATATGTTCTTGGGGACTGCTAAGCTAAACCAACATAAATGTTTTAAAGGTATCTTGACTTCAAAATTTGGGTCTAAGGATATGTTGCTTTGGAAAAGAGGTTCATCTTTTATTTCCACAGAGGATGAGAACCTGTAGAATCTTTCTAGACTAATGTGGTTTGATGGACCAAGAGCCCCTGAAAGGTCACCATGAGTACCCACAAAATTACTTTGCCCAACAAAAAGCAAAAGGCAGTTTGGAGAGAACTATGCTCAAATTCCCAAATACTGTTTATAAATGTTTGTTTACATTTAATGGGGGTTAATGGGGGATATGATATAAAGATGAATGTTTTGCATTGGTATGGATCTCAGCTTATAAATATAAATTTAAGGTCAATATATATATATATATATATATTTCTGCTCTTGATTAAGGTATTGTGTTTGTGCAGCTTATTTGAAAATGTAATGTATAATTAAGAAATATAGGTTAGTAGATTATTACCTATAATAGTCAAGCTTGTTGTCATGTTAGTTAGGTTTTCTAAATGTATATAGATATATTTCAGCTGGTTAGGAATTCTTTAAATCATTCAGAGACCTTCAGAATATGACATTTAAAATGTTTAAGAACATAGGACTTTTTACGACAATGAGATACATCTGCTCCTGGTAGCACCAATAGCTTCAAGAAGAAGATGGGCACTGAAGAGGCTCTGTGTAGAGTTTGCTAGCCATTTGAGCAAGAAACTGCTCTTGCCTGGACTGCTTGATGTTATGCTGTATGAACTGAACATGCAGGACCCAAAAAGAAATGACTGCTGAACTTGCCTAAAGTTCAATCCTTCGGGGTTCCTGCTTAATGAAAGTGTCTGCTGGACATTCTGCAGGACACAGAAGAAAGTGACTGACAAACTGACAATATAGGCAGAATTGTCTTTGAAATTTCCTGCTTCATGGAAAAGTCTGCTGAATACTATGGGTCTGTAGGCTGAAGAGGGATGCTCCAATGACACGGAAGAACTTTGGGTGGCAGTCCAGACAGCGAGATGTCTCTGCCAATTCTAGAGTTTTGGAAGTTGCTTACAATGCACTTCCTGTTAACCTAGGTAATATTATACCCTTCTGGAATCTTTGGTGGAGTTGAATAATAGTTATAATTATAGTTTTCCTCCATCATGATAAAAGACAAAGTAGATAAATATTGTGACTATAATTCTTCCTTTATAGCTGTTTTGTTATATGTAATTTTACTATGTTAAAATTAAAAAAAACCTTCCTTTTCATTTAGACAGCAAAGGGGAGATGATGTGGGATTCCCCTCTGTATGCTGTGATTACCATTAATGAGTAAAGAAAGCTGGCTTGAGTCTATAGCAAGGCAGAACAGAACTAGGCAGGGAAAACTAAATTGAATGCTGGGAGGAAGAAGACAGAGTCAAGGAAAAGGCATGTAACCCCTCCAGAGACAGAACTTTGCCAGTAAGCCACAGCCACGTGGCCATGCAGAGATGAATAAAGATGGGTTAGTTTAGGATATAAGAGTTAGCCAGAGAAAGGTCACAGTCATGGCACTGGCCGCCTGTCTTCTGCCTCTGCCCGACCGGGCCACTAGACTCTGGACTCTCGGAGCCGCCAAGGTGAGGCTGTCACTGGCTGAGTTTTGCTGCTTGTGCCGTCGCTGCCTGGGCACAAGCGCGGCCGCGATCCCTCACTGTACTTGGGTCCTGTCGAGCTCAGCGCTGAGCTCCTGGGGTCCCCGGAGGCTTCTGCTCCACCGGGCAGAGCTCCCTCCGTCCCTCGCGTCCTTATCCGCTGCTCCCAGCCGCAGCTACAGCACCGAGGAGCAGCCCCAGCAGCGCCAGAAAACCAGGATGATCATTCTGGGCTTCTCCAACCCCATCAACTGGGTCCGGACTCGAATTTATGCCTTCCTTATCTGGGCCTATTTCGACAAGGACTTCAGCATCGCTGAGTTATCGGAGGGGGCGAAGCAGGCGTTTGCTCATGTATCTAAGTTACTGTCGCAGTGTAAATTTGATCTATTGGAAGAATTTGTAACCAAAGAGGTGCTTCAGGTATTAAAAGAAAAGGTCACCTCACTGTTTGATAACCATAAAAGTGCACTTGCTGCTGATGTCGATGATACTGTCTACACGTCAACAGGAGACATCTCTATCTTCTATGATGAGAAAAGAAGGAAGTTCGTTAACATCCTGATGTGCTTTTGGTATCTGACTAGTGCCAACATCCCCAGTGAGTCTTTAAGTGGACCAGTGTGTTCCAGGTGAAGCTGGGGGATCAGAACGTGGAGACAAAACAGCTGCTTAGCGCCAGCTATGAATTTCAGAGGGAATTCACACGGGGAGTAAAGCCCGACTGGACGATTGCACAGATCGAATACTCGAAGCTGCTGGAATAATATTTCTGGAAAAAAAATCAGGGCGTGAACTCTTAATAATTGTTGTGAAAACTAAAGAAGAGATGTTTCTGGATCATTTGATTTTCACTTAATTAAGTCTGTGGATTACTTTTGTATTTGGAAATATTTCTTGCAGTATATTGACATGATACAATAAAGCATTTTCCACAAAAAAAAGAGCCAGAAATATGCTTAAGCTATGTAATAAGGAGGGGCCTGCTTGTTTGTCCAAACCACCCAGCTAGCTTAAGCCTGAAATAACCACACAGAAATTGTATGAATTAAATCACTGCTTGGCCCATTAGCTCTAGTTTCTTATTGACTAACTCTTACATCTTAATTTAACCCATTTCTGTTAATCTGTGTATCACCACATGGCAGTGGCTTACAGGCTATGTTTCAGCAGTATGTCTTACTCTGGTGGCGGATCCATGGTATCTCTCTGGCTCTGCCTTCTTTCTCCCAGCATTCAGTTCCGTCTTCCCTGCCTACCTAAGCTCTGCCCTATCAACAGGCCCAAAGCAGTTTCTTTATTAACCAATGAAAGCAACACAAAGACAGAAGGACCTCCTACCCCAAAGCTATTGGCCAAACAGTATTGCAGATAATATAGTTTTCTGTGTGGTTATTTTGGGGCTGAGTAGCCAGGAACAAAATAGCAGTCTCCCACAACATATTCTTTTCCATGGTATTTAAAACAGAACCAGTTACCTCTGTTTATCTTATCAGCCATGATCTTTAGACATTTCTAAGCTGAAACTTCTCCCCAATGAAGGTGTTTAGTCAAGAGTTCAAGGAAGGGCAGCCTGATTATGTCAGAATAAAGCTGAAGGGTAGGTGAGGGCGTGATGAAAGCTATTTTCATTCTCTTTAAGATCCTACAGTTGATGTATACCCCGAGGAAAAGAGATAAGCTTTATATGGCTTAAGGATGCTGCTGTGGACTCTCTGGGGGAACTTATATGAGATTTATAGTATTGTTTTCCAGGGTAATTGCATTCAGCATTCCAGAAAACTAATTTACCAGCAAATGTTAGGAGCATAAATTGTAGATTGGCTGTCACTGGCACATAGATTGACTTTGAAGCTCAGGGCACAGTTAGCATTCTATATTTGCTTCTACGTGTTGCTTTTTGCAATAATCCCTTGTTTCTCCAAACTCTGAGAGGATGGGGATAATGACAAGATGAAAGTTTTCATGAGTGTGTTATGAGCTCTCATGGAGGAACATCATGTAGCCCTCATCAAGAATCTCACTAGGTTACAGTGATTGCAGAGATGGCTCAGGGTATAAAATGGTTTCTTTCTAAGCATGAGGACCTGAGTTAGGAGCTCTAACACTCACATAAAATGAAATATGGGCACGGGGGTATGCCTCTGTCTTAGTCACTGTTCTACTGCTATAAAGAGACACTAAGGCCAAAGCAACTTTTATAAGTGAGCATTTAATTGGGAACTTGCAGTTTCAGAGGCTTAGTTCATCATCATTATGGTGGGAGACATGGCAGAAGGTAGGCAGTGAATGGATGAACAAGAATAGAGAAGGCACGGTTTCCCTTCATCACTTTATTTTGTGTCTTCACACTTGCAGTCCAGTGGGCTAACAATGTGGACCACACAGTTCAAGTCTCTATCAGGTCATGCTCTGGCTTTACCCTCCAAACACCAGTGTAGGCTTGGTGACTCAGTGTCTGTACCTCTACCGTGGCTATCACAGCGCTGCTTACTGTCTTAGGATAATGGTGAGGATTGGGACAGACCATGAATAGAGTGCCCACAGCAGACCCTGAGTCGTCTGAAAGGAGCAGCTGGTATTATTAGCAGGAGCTAATTTCGCTTCAAATCGGATTTCCTGACTTTTCCTTCTGCAATTCAGTTGCCTCCCAGGCCTCCCCTAAACTTACAAGCTAGTCACAAAAAAATCTCGACAGAACTTGAAAATTATACTTTTTATTATGGTCACATAAAACAAAGTCAGTTACATCAGATTGTTCAAATACGTTGTGAATTAGAGCCTCCAATGCTTACAAATTTTATACACACTTATATGTATACATATAAATACATACATATGTAAAAGATATATATTTTCTTCTAAAATAAAGTGCCCAAATCTAAATATATGGGGCAGGAAATGGAGAAAAGGGCCATCAACTCTTGGCTGTTACAGTTCCTTTCACCAGCTGAGCCTCCACGTTATATACGCCCATTCAGGTATAATGAATTATAATCACCCATTCTTTCCCCAGTTCTTCCTAGGGAATCAGTCTCACTCAAAGGTTAAAAGGTTACAAAAGCATGTGGCAAACTTACTGAACCAGTTGACTCAAATGACTGCATGGGATACAGCATTGGTTTCCAGTGGGGAATAACTAAGTATTATAGGTCTCATATTTAGAGGATTATCTTCCTGCTACAGAGCTGATGGAGTAGTACTATACAAACCAGGCGTCTCTAATTCTAATTCCTTTACTAACATGCAGTGAAGCCAAGTGTTGGTACAAAGGTTCCTGGTGTTTCCCATCACCCAGGCTTCAGGGAGCAAAGACACAGCAGGATTGTGACTTGTGGGTCTTGTTTCTTTTGTTATTAAGGAGATTATAATAGAAGGGCAGGTAACGACTGAGAGAGATCATTGAGAGAACCAAATTGAATTGAAATGGGCAATTACATTACAAAACAAAAATCAATGACAACATTTCAGACTAAAAGTGAAATAAAGGGTTAAAGAAAAACTGTACTTAAGTACGATAAAATTAAAAAAAAAATCCTTACTTCAAATGGGAACTAGAGCTCTATTTCCATCCCAATCGCTCAGCTAACCTTCTCAAATTCTCACCAGACATCACAAAATGTTATAACAACGTTTGCAGTATCCCACAAGAAACAGAATCTTAAAATGCCTTTGAAAAGACTTCAACTTATTGAAGCAAGGCAGGGATGCCTAAAATTAGCTTCCACGAACCCAGCCACTTCAGCATCTTTGGTGGTTACATCTTCAAACTATTTTAGCACGGATCGATCCTACGCAAGCAGTAAAGGGAGAGAGTGTCTCAGCCACCAGGACCGAGAGGACACCAGAGAACTTCCCAGCATTTAGCAGACCAGGAACCACGAGAGACCGCGCCATTTCCCAAAGTCAGAATAAGGAGTAGGATATTTTGCTCGTGTTTGGAAGGGCAAAAGAAGAGCCAGGAAGGACTTTTCCATTTTAAGCACATCTTGGCAGGGCCTCTAACTACTGATTTTGGTGAGCATCTTGTTAATCGCTTGCTTGACGTGTGTGGTGGAGCTGCGTCGCCGTGTCTTGCCTTGGACCATCCTTCTACGACGCACCTCTCGGCAGAGCTCATAGAATACCTCAGTGATGTTCCCTTCTCCGGTGCAGGCGGAGCATTCGTAAAAGGCACAAGCCAATTCTGTAGCCAGCTTCTCCCCTTCTTCCGTACTCACTTGTCTGGAGTGGTCCAAGTCGGCTTTGTTTCCAACCAAGATGAGAGTTACATTTTTGGGTTTTTTGACTTCATCTAAGATGTTCTTCAGCGGCAGCACTTCTTCGAAGCTCCCTCGATCAGTGATATCGTAGACCAGCACGAAGCCTTCCCCCCAGCGCATATGCCCTTCCCTTTGGATAGTGTCTTCCTGCGGGCAAAGAAAGAACAGCAATCAGGAGACCTGGACCTAATCCCAATGTGTACACTGCTATTGCCATAATAATCCCGTAATTATACCTCCTCATATCTGTTTATCATTAAAGGTCGCGGCTGTTTTCCTGGTTGAACTTATTTTCTTAATTAGTTTGGAAGAGGTAAGTACAACCCAGCCCCATTTGTTTTACTATCCTCTTGGTTCTGATTACAGACAATTGGTAACCCTAGAGACAGACACAAACAATGACATGCTGTATAAAGCACACTGCCTAAACCTGAGGATGAGGATGCCCATCCACACATCCCCATGCCCTACTCTGTGCTATACAGTAATAGTCACGATGAAAATTCTCCTGCAGTGACATCAGAGAGGTGACTACTCCTTCATGAGGAGAAAATTGGCCCAGTTTGAAAGATGTTGGTGCCTGGGCCTGGAGGCACATGTGCCTGTGGTCCTAGTACTTTGGAGGCAGAGGTAAGAGAATGTTGTGTTCAAGGGCGGTCTGGGCTACATGGGGAGATGGCGAGACATTATGTGTGGGAAGAGAGACAGGAAGAAGATGAAGAAGAAGAGGAGGAGAAAGAGAAGGAGGAAGAAGAAAAGATGAGAGGGAAGGAGAGAAAAAAGGCATTGTTTTCATAGGTTCAGATGTCTTCTAGAGGCTTCTGCCTCTCTTGGTGTGTTCAGTACTGAATGGGGATCCATACATAAAGACAGAGTGATGAGAAGGATAGGGGTATAGTTAATTTCAGGAGCCTTTCTCAGATTAAACACTTTAACTCAAGTCTTCTTGGAGGTCATGGGTCATTGTTACAGTGCCATGAAAATGCCTGGGCACCAAATTATCCCCCGTAGCCATTTCTATATTTAGGGGCTAAGACTATGAACCTTTTGTAAGACTTGATCTGATTAATGTCAAAGGAAATTTGCCAGCAAGATTTGTAGGCAGGTATCTCCGCATAATGCAGTGTGAAACACACAGACAAACCTGCATGTGGTCATAGAGACTTGGAACGCAGGATAGACCAGAGTGCTCTCTCAGAGATTCACCTTGCACATGACGATTTTAATAATTCCTTTCGATAGCAATGCTTATTTAAATTCACCTGAGCATTCCAAAAGCATGTTTGGCTATAATGCCACACGAATACATTGACATCCCCCAGATATAGAAGGAAAGTCACGCTAGATGTGACTATTTTATTATTTCTAATACCTTCTTGAAAGTATTCTTGAAGGTCATTTACACAGAATCAGATCCCATATGCACCAGTGTATAAAGTGGAGAGATAATGGAAGCTATGAGCTTTTAGTCATATGAAAGTCACCTACAGAAAAATTCCTGGGTGTTATTTTTTTTACATTATTAACTTACATATCTCCTTTTTATTTACTGCAGAAAATACTTAGCTGAATTTCTATTCACCTGGCCAGCGGTATCTAGGATCTCCATAGAAACAACTTCGTCATCGATGGTTGCCTGGTGTCGGTAGGTTGACTCTAAGAGAATGAGAAAATGAAGACAACACAAAGGCACATTGAGATTTAGTCTGATCCTCAAAGCCAGAAATTAGTCATGGGAGGAGTATTTCTGCTTTTGTAGCAATAGGGGTGAGGGTCCTGCCCAGGGACGAGAGGAAGGACAAAGAATCAGCACTATATTCTACAGAGCTTTATAAGGGCCCAAACTCCAGCCATCTGCCTCCTTGCCTCTCTAAACCCTTTTCCCCCCCAAGGCTGTACCTTGTTCTCCTATGAGGCCAGCCCCCCTAGTGGTCTCTTCAATTTGAATTGGATGAAATATCTACATTCTAAAACAACAAAAAAAGAAATTTTCCATACAAAAATACATTCTGCCTTGAAAATCCTAAAATTCATTTTTTTTTCTTCAGAAAACCCCATTGTGTTTTTTCCTAACTTCAACCCTGTAAAGATCAAAGTCCTCAGAGGGAAATGCGTAGGGTTGAGAGATCAGGACTTGATAGGCAGGCAGATATAGATGGTGAACTTCATCACCTTCCTGACCTGAGACAAAAGCCTAGCAGCTTAAAACAAAGATTAGTCCTTTCTTTCTTTCTTTCTTTCTTTCTTTCTTTCTTTCTTTCTTTCTTTCTTTCTCTCTCTCTCTCTCTCTCTCTCTCTCTCTCTCTCTCTTTCTTTCTCTTCCTCCCTCTCTCCCTCCTCCTCCTCCTCCTCCTCCTCCTCCCTCTTCTTCTCCCTCTCTCTCTCTCTCTCTCTCNCTCTCTCTCTCTCTCTCTCTCTCTCTCTCTCCCTATCCCCTGCTGGCTGATGGACCTGACAAGGCAAGACTGATCAGGATGTGTTTACATAACAGTTGTGGGTTAATCAGCCATCCTGCCTTTGTTCAAAGGAACCAACCACAAATTCTGGAGGGGACCCCTTCAAAGACTGTTTAAAGTTCCTGCTCTGCTCTGCAGATGACAGTTCTGTGTCTGCTGCATTGTGCTTGTCTCCTCACCTCTAACAAGGCCTCCTTTACTGGCTGAGTCTGCCTGCAGTGGTTGAGAGTTCCCCACTGCTTCCCGCCACACAGGAGCTTCTAGGCCTTTTATTTCCTTAGCTTACAGATAAAACAAACAAACCAAACCAAACCTGATCAAGACCCCTAGGCTAGGCTGTAACAGGCTGAGCAGGTGATGTCAGGGACCTTAAGAGAGTAAGAAGCAGCTGAGCTTGCTTTTGGTGGTTGGTGAAGAACAGTACCCTGAGCAGATGGGGGGTGGGGTGGCATAATTCTCTTCCATGTTGCCTGATTAAAGCAGACAACAGCAGCTGTTCTGTGCCAGCTATAGTCGCTGGGTCCTTAGTGGTCCCCAAACCCTGAGGGACGAGAAGGTGGCAGGTAGAGGAAGCCTGGGCAATCATGAGTAATACATCCTTCATCGTGTAAGTGGAATCACAAAGCAAGGCAGCCTCAGCTGCGCTGCCACCCATGAAAACTGCAAGGCGTACGACGGAGCCTAGAGTGACTGACTGAGCCGGTGAAGGCCACACCGAGGGCCTTTCTCAGAAGGCATCGCGAGCTGGTAAGAAGGAAAGCATGCTTTGAAATTTTAATGAGAAATAAGTATGACACATTTGTAAATCTTATTCTTTATAAAACAAGCCTCGGTGGAGAGACTAAAATCTACATTGATGTGGGATTCCCCTCTGGATGCTATGAATGTGTTTTATTACTATTGGTTAATAAAGAAGCTGCTTTGGACTATGGCAGGGCAGAATATAGGTAGACAGGAAAACTAAACTGAATGCAGGGAGAAAGAAAGTGGACTCAGGCAGATGCCATGGAACTGCCCAAGAAGAAAGATGTCAGAACCTTACTGGTAAGCCATAGCCTTGTGCCGATATACAGATTAATAGAAATGGGTTAATTTAAGATATAAGAACTAGGCCGGGCGGTGGTGGCGCATGCCTTTAATCCCAGCACTCGGGAGGCAGAGGCAGGCGGATCTCTGTGAGTTTGAGGCCAGCCTGGTCTACAAGAGCTAGTTCCAGGACAGGAACCAAAAGCTAGGGAGAAACCCTGTCTCGAAAAAACCAATATATATATATATATGTGAACTAGCTAGGACTACATCTGAGTCATTGGCCAAACATTGCTGTAATTAATATAGCTTCTGTGTAATTACTTGGGACTGAATGGCTGTGGAACCAGGCTGGACAGAAACCTCCATTTTTACTATATGGTTGTGGAAACAGCCGAGGTTGTAATGGCTAACAGTTTCTGAGAACAGGAGCTACTGAAAGTCTTAAGATAAAAGTTTCCAACAGAATGTACCCATTACAGTGAAATTTAAGGATTACAAAAGGGGGAAGTAGATTAAGAAAAAAATAGTACCCTTCCCATGAGAGGGCATGGCTCAGTTAACACTGAGCTTCTTTTCAGTGAAGCTGAATTCAAGACACTAGTGGCACAACAAATTAGTGAAACTACATCAGAAGATTCTGGAGTTGTGATTCATTCCAAATTATTCTCATGTATCCTATCAGGATGAAACTGGGACAAAGATCAAGGGTAAATTTAACTAACAATAATTTCAGAAAAAAAGGGGGGGGGGGAGACCTAGAAAAAGTGAGCTAAGTATAGTGGAAAAGACTGCTCATTTGTTCCCAGCTGCCTAGACCCAAAAAAAAATCACACAGAAACTATATTAATCATAACACTGCTTGGCCAATAGCTTAGGCTTCTTATTAACTAATGCTTACATCTTAAATTAACCCAGTCCTATTATTTTATATTTTACCACAAGGCTTGTGGTTTACTGGTAAGGTCCCAGGGCAAGCGTCTTTCTTTTTCAGCAGCTACATGGTATCTCCTTGACGCCACCTACTTTCCCCCTCTATATCTGCTCGGAATTCCCACCTTGCTCTAGTCTGCACTCTCATAGACCCGAAGCAGCTTCTTTATTAATCAATAGTAACAAAACACATTCACAGCATACAGAGGTTAATCACATATCAGTAGGAGAGGGAGATCAGAATAAATCAAAAGCGATGCGAAAGAGAAAACTCAAAGCCAGCATGATGCGGGTGCCGACTCCACTAGCTGGTGGTACAAAAGTGATGTGGGAGTCTCCTCTATATGCTGTGATTACCATTAATAAATAAAGGAACTGCTTTGGGCCTATAGCAGAGGTATAGGGGAAGAGAGGTAGGTGGGGAAAACTAAACAGAATGCTGGGAGAAAGGAGGAAGAGTCAGAGAGAAGCCATGGAGCCTCTGCCAGAGACAGACATGCTGAAACTTTGCCAGTAAGCCACTGCCACGTGGTGATACATAGATTAATAGAGATGGGTTAAATTAATATGTAAGAGCCAATAAGAAACTAAAGCTAATGGGCCAAGCAGTGTTTTAAATAATATGGTTTCTGTGTGATTATTTCGGGTCTGAGCTGCTGACAGGCGCTCCTCCTACACAAAAGTAGTAACAAGAAAACAAAATTTGAAGACAATTGTAGGCTCATTCTATAGTTGATCATAAAATCAAGAATTCAAACTTAAAAAATCTCTGCTGAGGGTGCTGGAGAGACGACATGACATCTAACACAATTACTAACTGGGCATTTGTGCAGGCCGATCACTGAAACATCTAAACAAGCATGTACATAAGCCTGGCATTGCCTCTCTTGGGGACGAGACTAGAAATCAGTGCTTTTGTTTGTTCATTTCTTTAGCACATCTCACCACCTTTCAGACTTTCTTTGTTTCTTTCTTTTCTTTCCTCCTTCCCTCCCTTCCTTCCTTCTTTGTCCCCCCCCCCCACACACACAGTTTTTCAAGATAGGGTTTCTCCTTTTCCAAGGTTTAGTCCTTGCTATCCTGGAACTCACTCTGTAGACCACGCTGGCCTCAAACTCAGAGCTCCATCTACATCTGCCTCCTGCGTGCTGGGATTAAGGTGTGTGCCACCACAGCATGGTCTTCTTTCTTTTCCTATCAAGTACCTTTTGCAGCCTTTGGGGACCATTTTCCTGTTTCCTTACAGTAAACAATAGTCTATCTAAGGCATAAAATGCAGAAAGAAAGCTAGGGCAGGATTTAGTCATCTAGCAACAATAATGTGAATGATCACCACCGGAACCTCCATAATGCAAGCCGATCTTAGAAAAGTTGTCATTTGAGAGATTACTTTCAATATACTTGAAGAAATGTATTTTGCACCTCCTCCCTCTCCTGGAACTCATGGCCCACACATTGAGAGCATGTGGAGTCTCATCTGAAGGGCATCCTGGGCCTGCACTCTTTTATGTTAAATGAGAGGTTCTAGTCTGGAGACTGAAGGCTCTAAAATGCCATTTATAGCAGCTACTGCTCTGCAAGTGTTTCCCCAAGAGTTTCCTTTCTTCTTTAGTCTTTGGGCCTGAGGAGAAGTCCAGCTGGCCGCACACATGCTAGGCATCCACGCCCTTCTGGTCCTTTTCCCAGGCTGTGGCTGTTCTGTGCCTTTTGTACTGACTCTCCCCATTTTCAAATGGCTGGCATCAGCCCTGCAGCCTGGAAAACGAAAACCCAGGCTCCTAGCCATCTCTTGCCACCAAAATGTGTCTCAGAGGAAAGGATGCTGTTCTTTGTGGCTCCCATGACAAATGGTCTCTTGGTCTCGACTGCAGAAGGCCACCACAGTGGGGAAGAGAATAAAATGAGCGTGCAGGAAGTTGTGAGGTCCTTTGGCTGTTTGTTAGCTGAGCGAAAGGGATGACACACAGGAACCGAGGGAATGTCTGCTGCAGACACAGCAGCGGGTGGTGGTGACCAATTTTATCCAAGATGAATACTGTTTTCACACTCTTTTGAGCATTTTTCTTCATGCTTTGTTCTCTCATTATGAACTCATTTCCCTATATGCAAGACATTGAAAATATTATCTAACGAGAAAAATATCAGATACGAATTTGTGAGATAATAACAAACACATGATTTCTGCTCTTCATTTTAAAATTCAAAGGAAAGCTGGGTGTGGTGAGGCCAGTTTGGTCTACATAGTGAATACCAGGACAGCCAAGGATATTTAGAGAAACCTTACCACAAAAACTAAAACAAAACAAAAAACAATCAAAGGATACACATATGTTTGGACTGTTTACATATGCTTTATTGTCTTTATACTAACAAGACTAGTAACATGAGTACTTTCTTTGTTGAACTGGGGGTATGTTTGATTGATCTATGGCCAAAAGCATTAATATATA
>NW_026067905.1:7155515-7179832 GCF_014885135.2 Alexandromys fortis | reverse complement strand
GTTTTTGTTTTTGTTTTTTTGTTTTTTTTTGGTTTTTCGAGACAGGGTTTCTCTGTGGTTTTGGAGCCTGTCCTGGAACTAGCTCTTGTAGACCAGGCTGGTCTGGAACTCACAGAGATCCGCCTGCCTCTGCCTCCCGAGTGCTGGGATTAAAGGCGTGCGCCACCACCGCCCACCTGCATTACAGTTATTAAATAGTTCTATGGCATGCCTGAGCACTTCTATTTCGGTACCCAGTTCAGAGAACTTGCCTCTCTGTCTGAGCCTTTCCAAGCAGAGGAAGCTATGAGGTAGGCAAGATGAACCAAGCACAGAATCAATGAGCCTGTGGGCTTATTATGTCCTCTGAGTTCTTCCCTCATTCCTGGCTGAACTTTTACTGTGCATAAGGACATTGACCCTGACTTCAAACACAATGTGCATCATCTTTGTCCCAGGGCAGTGGTACTATATACTAAGCAGCACCCCTTCTTCTCTGCAGGCCTCCAACATGCACCAATGAGCAGGTACACACACAGGCACACACACAATTATACGCGGTTACAAGCCTTTCTCTGCACTCTTGCATCTCACAACATTCTTTGAGGGTAACATGACCCTAAAAGGCAAGGATTCAATTCTTGATTGGGACTAGACATTTATGGATTCTGTTTAGTCCGAAGCCGAAATCCACCTCTCACCATCAGGGTCGTTTCCTGATTAAATGGACCACATCCAAATTCTGATGATTTTCAGGGGTAGTTTTCGGTGTTATTAACAAGCCAGGGATGAATCTGGCCAAGAAGCCACTGATGAAGGAGAAAAAGCCATGGGAAATGAAAATTGTTCCATATAAAGGATTGTGGGATTTTCTGAGACTCCAGCCTTCAAACATTTGCATTAAAAAAGAAAAAAAATGCGTCTTTGTAAAATGGGCGCTTAAGTTGGTGTACGAGTTCCCTCCACCCACCCTCTATTCTTTGCTTGTACCTCTAATTAGAATCAGCAAGCTAGACCCTTTCATAAACAAATTCAACCAAAAACAAATATGAAAATCACTGGGTCTGAAGTCTAGAAGCCTGCAGTCACTGGCCACTACAATACTCTGCTGATTAGATCCTGTAAACTAGGCACAAACCCATCTGTCTCAGGAAGAAACCCCAGATGAAGTTGCTTCTATCAGATTGGCTTATGGGCACGTCAGTGAGGCACTTTCGGATTGCTAATTGGTGCCTATTGACGGGGCCCCGCCCACTATGGGCGGTACCACCCCTAGGCAGATGGGCCTGAGCTGTATTGGAGAGATAGCTGAGCAAGCCATGGGGAAGGTTTATGCTTCAGGTTTCTGCCTTGATTTCCTGTCTGGCTTGCCTCAGGGTGAAGCTGTGATTGGAACACAGAAGCCAAATAAACTCTTTCCTTGCCAAGTTGCTTTTGGTTATGGTTTTGGTTATGGTGTTTATCACAGCAATAGAAAACCTATCTGGGACAAAGTGCAAAGCGTTTTCTTTAGAAGACTGCTTCAGAGAGCGGTGACTATTCTGTTTTGTTAATATGTGGGATGGTGTTCCTACTTTCCAGCTACTCATGAAACAACAACGAAAGACCAAAACCAAGAAACTCACTTCCTCAAACTGTGAGGAAGAGACTGAATCCAGAATTCAAGAGACAACTCCCATCCTCCTTCTTCTTCCTTCTTCATAAATATGCCGCTTATGCGGCTCTGTTTGTGATGTAACTAATCATGGCTGCCGGTTGTTTTGAAATTTGCAAATTAACCGTGAATTCCACAAAGACCCAGTCTTTCCCTATAGGAATAAGACAGTAAACCCAAGAAATGCCCATTTCCCTTGAATCCACTGGATTGAGGTTTCCTGTATGCTAGAAAATTGAGGGGCTTCCAATGCACACGCCCACACAGATCTCTGCAGTGTGCGAGCTAATGGCAGCGTCCCCTTCCAGTGAGTCATGCACCTGTTCCTCGTGAAAGTGGAGGAAGGCTCTGGTTGCTTAGCAGCCAGGGTCCTTGCTGAGCAGCGCGGTGCAAGGTTAAGCTGCGATGTGATGCTTCCTGGGGAAGGATGCCTGCAGATAAGCAGTATAGGCTCTTTCCTATTTATAGCTGCTGCTGTTCTGAATGGATAGAAGAAAAGGGAAAGGCTTCACCCAAGACTAATTAGAAATACTTACGTTAGTTATTAAAACACACCCAGAGAGAGCTAAAAAATGTGATTTTTTTTGTAGGTTTCATCTTTTGTTGTGATATGTGGGTAGAGTGGGGAGTAACTAGCTTTCCACTGAACTCCTATGAGAGTGGAAAGTACCAAAGAATCACTATAAAGCTTACGGAAATGGAAGAAATACAAGAGAGGATATTTACACCGCGGGGAAAGACAACAGATAATGGCCCCCTTTAAATATCCAAAAAGACTACCTCAACCTCACGGTATGTTTATATTCATAAGTATGCTTGAAAAATTGAGAAACAAAAATATTTAAAAGCATGTTTTCTCAAGAAATAATCATTCCTCTCCTTAACCCTATGGTAATATAAAAAAAATGTACTGGGAAGAAAGTGACAAATCCAAGTGTACTTTTTGTACTTTACTACCAACAGATATATTCCATAATACATGCCTATAAAATAATTCTAGAAATTTAAAATGTTAAATTTAGTTCTTTTTATACTTAAGCCAGGGAAGCATTGTGTGATGGTTTGAAAGAAAATGGCCCCTGAAGGGCCCAGCACTGTTAGGAGGTGTGGCCTTGTTGGGGGAAGTGTGTCACCGTGGAGGCGGGCTTTGAGGTCTCTTATTTGCTCAAGTCACACCCTTAAGACAGAAGACTCCCTGCTGCCTGTGGGTCAAGATGGAAGAACTCTCAGTTCTTTCTCCAGCATCATGTGTGTCTCCATGCCACCTTGATTCCCACCATGACGATGGACTGAACCTCTGAAACTGTAAGCCACCCCAATTTAAAGTTTTCTTTGCAAGAGTTGCTGTGTTCATGGTGTCTCTTCATAGCAAGAGAAACCCTAATTAAGACATATTGCATTTCATATGCGAGTCTTTTTTTTCAGTTTCTTTTCTTGTTTGTGTTAGAAATATGTATTTAGATAAACAAAAAATGGGAAACTATTACCTTGCTTTCTCATCTCATTCAATAGCTAATGTTACTGTCTTAGCATATAACTTTTCATTCTCCCTTGAATCTTCACAGAGCTACCTGGAGGTATTTCTATCCAGATACAAATCTGGAAAATTATGACGATGTATTTACTAACAGTGTATTTAATGTATTTAATGTATTTAAAAAACAGTGACTGTTTTTTAAAGAGCAAAGGCAGAGGAGGATCCTTAAAATGGATGTAAGTCAAACTCTTGTTTAAAAGATTGATTATCATAAAATATGAGGTTCCGGTAATGACTTAGGATTTCGGTCAGTTCCAATCAGTCATGCCATGCTATCACAGTCTCTGAAGCTGATCTAGAAAAATCCACTGCTGAGAACAGCCAAGATAACATCAGAGAGTGGAGGAGGAAGATGCATTTTCCCGTCAAACTACAGCGTGGAGCTGCTGGAGGGGCTTGTTGCCCTTCACAATGACTTTGTTATGGGAGCACAGACAAAGGAACTGTCTGCACACACACAATTGGAGGCTTTTGACTCGCCCAGAGGAACAGAGAGATGCCACTCTCAGGAAAATGGATGCAAGAGGAGATGATTATACTGAACAAACCAAGGCATCCTCAGAGATAGATCCATAGGGTATTTTTTCCCCTCACTCGTGGTTCATAGATTTTATAGAGATGTATAAAATCACATAGGTCTATATGGCATGAAAGTGGAGGAAAAACTGTCCAGAGGAATGAAGGGAACTAACAGGAGGCAGGATTGGTTAAAAAAGAAAAATTAAGAGGAGAAGGCATCTGGGGAGATGGGAATGTTCAATGCACTGCATCGGCCTGCCTGTGGGAAACGCACATAGCAGCGCAGACAAAGAGCACATATGATGAAAATAAACAGAAATAAGTAAATAAGAGAGTGGCATTGGATGTTTAAATTGCATCCCACTACAAATGACGTGGTATCTGAAGATGGTCTTAGAAGTCACGTGAAGAGGTCAGAGCTGTATAACTGATGACAGAAAATATGATCTATGATTTGAAAACAATTGCCGAGTCTTCACCATCATAACCTCACTAACATAAGTTCCAAATAGATTATAAAGTTAAGCACTAAAGAAATAAACCAGCATCTGTCTATCCCTTCGTTGTTCACTTCCCCCGCCGCATCTGACTATGGTTATTTATTTTCTGGCTCTTTTCTGGACTTCTAGGTCAACACAGCAGAGCAGTGAGGCGGAGAGATGGCTCAGTGGGTGAAGCGTAGACCTGGGATTTTATCCCTAGAGCCCATAGAGATATTCAGTTATAGTGGCATAGTTCTATAATCTCAGCACTGGGGGGTAGGGGACCAGACAGGAGGATCCTGAAGGCTGGCCAGCCAGTCTAGCAGAAAGGGTAAGCTTCAGATACAGTGAGAGATCCTGTCTCAAAAAACAGGGTGGAGAGAGATAGAGGGAGACACCCAACTGTTGACCTGTGTGTGCATAAGAAGTGCAGCCCCACCTCAGATCAGTCAACCGGTCTCTCTGAACTACAGGGCAAATGCCCAGAAGGCCATTCATAGTTGGTGGAATGAGCGATTAAAGTAAGCGAAGTGCAAGGGATAAACTTCCTTTGGACTACATATGCAATCTCCTACATGGTACGTTTGCAGGGAAATACCTATGTCAAACCCAATACTACGTACAAGGCCTATGGACCAAAAACCATAAAATCAAAACAGAGGGACTGTCAAGATGGTTCAGTGGGGAAAGGCACTTCCCACCAAGCCCGAGAACCTGAGTTTGAACCCTGGGATCCATAAGGTGAAGAAGAGAGCTGATGCCTGCCAATTGTCCCCTGTCCTCCACACATACACTATGATACATGGATACCACCACATGCGCGCACACACACACACACACACTAACAAAAAATTAAAAAAAAAATCAGAACAGAAGTGCCTAGGAGTAGTCTTCACCCATATTTATAAACAGTTTCTGCCTTTTCTACCCACAAACACCTCTTTGCTCTTACCTCTGGAAGCTAAAGTGATGAGATAAGGTTTTCTGCTCCCACTCCCCTAATCAGTGCTCAGATGTTTGTTCTTATGGGGGCAACTCTCTTAAGCATACCCTTCTGTCCCACCCCAAATGCTGCCAGAGTCACCCTGTCTCCCTCCCAGTAAGACAAGGTGGCATATTGGATGGGAGAGCGAGCATCCTGTTGAACCCATTTGCTTCTTCACCGAGGATAGATTTAACTTCTTTATTTATGCACTAGGTCCTGCAGGGCTTGAAACATAGGGTATGATGCACCCTGCAGGCCTCTAGGAGGGTTTCGTGCATGACAAATTAAACATTATGCTTTCAAAACAGCCAAAGGGGGATTAACGAGGGTACCACAGACATGCACTCCACTTTTCAGGGCCATAAACACGTTGGAGGGGGAGGTAAGGATATAATGTTTGACATACCGAGGGTCGGATCATATTCCCAGATGAATCGTTTGGTCAGAAATCTCACTACAATAGCTGTGGAAGAAAAAGAACAATATGTCAAGCGTGAGCTCTTGCTGGAGTTCTTATCCATCTGTAGAAGGAGGAGAGATTCATACGACACCATACCCGTTTGATATTTCCTTCACCTGTGACTATTGCAATGCACTTCCAATTCATATGGTGGCCTCAGACTTGGGTGGTGTTTTTAACATGCTTGTCATTCACAAATCTACAGCTTAGATTTATTTTTCTAGTCATAGGCGTCAAGCCAACCAACCAGCACAGTGTGAAAATGCACACACAAAAATGTCAACAAAGCCTTTAATTCAGATGCAAAGTGCCCCATTGCAAGTCTTTAGAGATCGAGTACTAACAACAGATATCCACAAAGGTGAGCTAAAATAATGGGGACCACCCCATTATTTAGGGATAAAAAGATGCAGTGTTAAAGACATCTAGCGCTCCAGAACGGAGACTTGGGAATTCATGATTGCTCATCAGACAGTGCCAAAGAGTGCTGTAAGAGAATGAGGGCCTAAGCTCAGATCCCAGCACCCATGTAGAAAAAGCTGGGTGTGGCCATGCCTGCCTGTATCCCCAGACATGCTGGGAGGAGAGAGGGACCAAGGACAGGAAGATCACAGGGGTTTGCTGTCTGCTTTGTTCCAGGTTGTTTGCTATAGAGCCCATCTCAAAGAAATGTCTATAATCTCTCCATTGTCCTGCACTTATTTTAGGTCATAGGCAATCTGGATATTCATCAACTGTAACTCTGGGCATGGATAAAGAGAAGTGGCGGTCAGTAATGTTGTCACGTCCCTGCAAGCCCAGCACGGGGAGAGTGAGGCAGGAGGATAGTGTGTTTGAGGATGCCTTGGCCTACATAGCAACTTCCAGGTTAGCCTGAGCTAAATAAATGGTCCCTGTCTTAAAATAAGAAAAAACAAAGCAAAATATGCTTAACCGTGTGGACACTGTTGTCCTGAAAGTCGACAGGACTCATGTCAGAGAGTTACATCCCATTGCAGTTCACAAGAGTGCTTGCCAAACTTGAGAAGGTTTGTGAAGGAGGCCATCACAAACAGTAAAGACAGACAAAGAATCCTTGGGAAGAAAACCAGCATGTTCAAACTATTTGACAAAGAATTGCACCAACACCTGATCTCTCTGAAGGCACTAGATGGTCTCTCTGAGAAGCCACTGAACTTAAATAAAAAAAATCATGGCTACTAGTTTAAAATACCAATTATATCTTTACTTTCACAGAAATACCTTGAATGAACTGCTCACAGGTATTCCTTGAAGGAACAAAGCTAACTGGAAGGGCGGGGGGAGGCTAGGTCCATGGTATCTGTCGTCACTTTTAGGGTCAGCAGAGAAGAATGCCTCTTTCCTGTTTGTGTCTCCTGTGAGCTGCCACAGTGCACAGTGCCACGTGGACACTGTCAAACAGACCTTATTCACTTACTTATATGTGAATTCGTTGCTGGTGACCAATAAGGGAAAATAGCAATATTCTTTCTTAATTGCAGAGCATGAGACTTGGTTAGAGCCAGTATACGTCCAGAGCCTGAAGTGGCATGGCCACTGACCCCGTCATCCTTCCCATGGGGAGTGGACTTGTGGTTTCAGCTGTGTCCTCCGTCTGTCACTGCGAATTCTCTCGAGAAGAAGGCTTTTATTTTTAAGTTGGTTTTTACACGTGTAAAACAATAAGTACAGACAGATACTTTTCTCCTTTAAAAATGAACAATGTTAGCCAGGTATGGAGGCACATTTCTTTAATCTCAGCGCTTGGGAGACAGAGGCAGGTGGGTCTCTCTGAGTCCTGGACCAACCAAGTCCACATAGTGAGACTCTGTCTCAAAAACAAAACAATGTTAGCAAACAGAGCTGGCCAAAGTATTTAAAGACCCTATCTTTAGTTAGAATGTTTATTTTAGCTTTAAAGGCCAATCTATAAAAAGTGTTTTGTATCTATAAGGAATGACTTAGTCAAACTATAACTGGCATTTTTCAATTCCAAAACCACTTAAAATTTAATCATTTCTCAAAGTATTTCTGAACTACATTAGACACTTCACTGCCTTTCAAAATCAAATATGCTGAGAATAATTGCATCATTTGATGATGTCTGGGCTGGCAATACAGCTTGAAGCTATAAGGAAGATATGCAAAAGACATCCAGAATGCTGTTACTGTTGAATGTTTGAAGGTTTTGAATATGTATAGATGGATTTTACATAATGTAACTGTCCTTCAGTTACGGTCACTGGGACTATTCTTAACGACACACTGCTCTTCCACGCTGTCACTTTTACTCCAGCAAAGACCTGTCACCCTCTCAAGAAACTTGTATAACATACAGAAGGAATTTGGATATGTTAACTCCAAAGAAATTTCTTGTACTCACAACAACATAACTGGGGCTGGAAGGATGGCTCAGAGGATAAAATAGCTCATGGCCCAAGCCTCAGGACTTGAGTCTGACCCATGGATCACGTGGTGGAAGGAAAGAAACAACTTCTGAAAGTTGTCCTCTGACCTCCACAAGGACATCATGGCATGTGCATGTCCACACACATACACACATACTACACAACAACAACAATCATAAAGTACAGGTTTCATCTACCTTCAAGACCACCTATTTGCTGTTGGCAGGCTGTTCCTGTTGACTCTTCGGATACTGGCTGAATTCCTACTGCCAACTATACAGAGTAACCTACTTCTGGTAGTGTAGCCAATCTAACAACGTCAATATTCTTACACAACTGCACACAGTGATTATTTCTAACAATGGGAGCATGCATTTAACAAACTAATCTATTTCAAATACCAGCAAAGTACGCAGAAACAGTGACACACATTTATCAGAGATGTGTTCTCAGGTGTTCCTTTTTTTCCTTATGAATTAATTTTGGGAAAGACAAAATGACATATTTTTAGATTTCTATTTCTATAACATTTTAATTTGCTTGGCATAAAGAATAAAATGGTAATTTTACACTGTGATGTATTGTCTGTTAAATGTTTTATTATTCTCTAAACTGTGGCCAAGATACCCCAGCGACTCTGCATTTTAAGGGTCACCAGAATTATTTATCCCCCAGAGTTTTCTTTCTTTCTTTCTTTCTTTCTTTCTTTCTTTCTTTCTTTCTTTCTTTCTTTCTTTCTTTCTTTCTTTTTACAAATTTCATTACAGAATATGATTTTTATATATGATATCAGCCCCCACCCGTGCATATTTCATTTCCTGCTTCACCGGTTGGCCCCTGGCTGTTGGGCTGCTTCTATTCACTGGAGCAGCCTCCTTGTGCTGAGATTCAATACAGCCCATGTCATGCACCATCTTTGTCATAGATGCTCCATGACTGTAGACGGAGACTGCTTGTTTGTTTCCCAGCTGCCCAGACCTGAAACAATCACACAGAAACTCTATTAATTGCAGCAGTGCTCAGCCTGTTAGCTTATGCATATTTCTAGCTAACTCTTACATCTTAAATCAACCCATACCTATTAATTTATGCATCACCACGAGGTCGTGGCTCCAGCAGGGGCATCTGTCTCCTGTGGCAGCCACAGGGCTTCTCACTGATCTGCCTTCTTTCTCCCAGCATTCAGTTTAGGTTCCCCACCTAGCTCTGCTCTGCCCTATCACAGGCCAATGCAGATTCTTTATTCATTAACCAATAAAAGCAGCACATATACAGAAGGATTTCCTACATCATATTCCCCTTTTTGTCTAAATGAAAGGAAGGTTTTAACTTTAACATAGTAAAATTACATATAACAAAACAGGTATCAAGCAAGAATTACAGTTACAATATTTATATCTATTTTTTCTTTTATCATAACTAAGCAATACTTGAAGAAGTGAGGGATGCTATTTAAGGGAGTGGCAAAGGTGATCCCCTCCCTTTTTTCGATCTTTTGAGATAGGGTTTCCCTGTATAACAGCTCTGGCTGTCCTGGAACTCACTTCATAGACCAGGCTGGCCTTTAACTCACAGAGAGCCGTCTGCCTCTGCCTCCTAAGTGCTGGGATTTAAGTTGCATGCTACCACTGCTTTGCATATGATCCTTTTTCAAAAAGAGATTTTTCTTTTAATTTTATGCGCTTGTGTTTGTGTGTGTGTGTGTATTTGCGCGCACGTGTCTGTTTATCATCTGCATGAAGGTACTCAAAAAGACCAGAAGAGGGCATCAGGTTCCTGGAATTGGATTTACAGGCAGCTGTGAGCCACATGATGTGGGTTCTGAAAATCAAACCTGAGTCTTCTGCAAGAGCTGCAAGTGCCCTTAACCACTGAGCAGCCTTTCCAGCTCCTGTAGTCCTTTGTGATAAGGGAGTTTTAAAATGTATAAGAGAAGATATCTGAAGGGATAATACTTCAGACGGAAAGAAGGGCAAGGCCCTGAGACAGGGAAATGTGAGTGGCATGGTCCTGGAGCGTGGCCTGGGCAGTGTGGCTCATGGAGAAGGAGCAATGGTGAGTACAGACGGAGAAAAGGCAGTTTTGTACCATTGCCCCATGATGCACTGCTGCTCATGACAGAGCCATAGCTGCTATTAACTACCACAACCACCTACTGATATTAAGAGGAACAGAGCAACTATGATTGCACAGAGATTATTATTATTATTATTATTATTGTTATTGTTATTGTTATTATTATTATTATTACTGTTACTGTTGCTGTTATGTTGCTTGGCCATTTCTTTAAAAATGCATATTCTGCGAGAGCAGAATCTGTGGGATTCATTCTGCTTATCAGTTTTCCGGTTTCTAGAGTGGTTCCTGGTAGACAAAAAGGTCCTTACTAGGTAGATGAAAAGCCAGAATCAGTGATGGTAACAATGATGACTCATCCTTAAAAGGGAAGTAACAAGCCATCACTGAAAGACACAGCAGAGAAACCAGTTGCAGAGGAATCCCAATGGCACCATGCCACTTTTGAATAAATCTTCCCATAAGAGGTGACGTGGGTATATGACGTTAGGGGCTCAAGCAGCATAGCGGAGGCATATAAGGTCTTTTTCATGATCACAATAACATTTGTTATTCTATAGCTTATTAATATGCACTGTCTAGGGCTAGAGAGGCAGCCAGAGGATGAAAGTAACTGCTGTTCAAGCCCAGTGACCTGTGCTAGGGCCCTGGAACCCACACATGAAAGTGGAAGGAAAGAACTAGTTCCTCCACATGTGTGCCATGACAGGTGTGCTCTAATACATGTGCACACACGCTAACAATAAATAGTGTTGAAAATATCTTTTAAATGTTTGTGTAAGAGTTGGGGGTGTGAGTCAGTAGTAGAGTGTTTTCCTGGAATGTGCAAAGCCCAGGACTTAGTTCCCAGCACTGCCTCCTCCCACGAAAGCTACTGTTAACTACAAAGGCCAGTTTAATTTTCTCACTTTCGCTATCCCCACATCTCGGGCAGAGTGTGAGTTTGTTTGGTTTTCTGAAGCCCAGTGCAAGATTGCAATCTTTGCTTCCCACAGAACTCTGACTTTTCCTCTTGCCAGTTTGTGTTCGATATGATAAATCTTTTTAGCCAGAAGTAAACGGATCCGATCAAATGCAAGCTCACAGTGATACTTACAAGAGTCTGATCCCACAACAACACAGGCAGACCCTGCAGATGGCACTGTGCAGGCTCCCGCTGAACAGTTAGTTCATGGAGTGTCTGTGCTGTCTTTTGTTAAGATGCACAAGGGCAGGCGATCGCCTACAAAGATGTGATTGCTCATCCCTGCAGGGCCTCGGGCATGCAGATCTGGCTGTACAACCGATTGACTCTAACCTCAGTGGCACGGGAGAATAAGCATTTACTATAGAGCAGTAGAGAAAAATAACACACTAGCATGGGGCTGAAAAACCTACATGGAAATGTTGAAAATACCCAGGCCAAAGTTTTAAATATTTCATATTTATTTGTTATGTGAGTGTGTGTATACATGTGCCACACAGCACATGTGAAGTTCAGAGTACAGCCCGTTGTTGAAATAGGAGCGGCAGGGCTGCGTCCCCAGCACCTGGCCGCCCGCATGGCTAGTTTATACCCAGAAATAATTACACGGAAACCGTATTCTTTCAAAGACTGCCTGGCCCGGCTAGGTCCAGTTTCTTATTGGCTAGCTCTTACATATTGTTCTAATCCATTTTTAATATTCTGTGTAGCCCATGAGTTGGCTTACCAGAGAGGATCTTAACCTGCGTCTGTCTGGAGCGGGAGGATGAATAATTTACATTGATATGGATTTTTCTTTAGTGATTTAAATTTAAGGTCAATTTTGAATGTATATAGGTTGTTAATGAATAATAATTAATAGTAGTTAAGCTTGTAGTTATGTTAGTTAAGATTTTCTAGA
This sequence comes from Alexandromys fortis, assembly GCF_014885135.2. Classification (NCBI taxonomy): domain Eukaryota; kingdom Metazoa; phylum Chordata; class Mammalia; order Rodentia; family Cricetidae; genus Alexandromys; species Alexandromys fortis. The sequence goes on along the minus strand of NW_026067905.1, from coordinate 7,167,867 downwards.
TGTGCATAGATATATTTTAGATAGGCATTCTTCATATTTTTCAAAGATTATAGAATATGGCATTTTAAATGTTTTAATAACTTAGGACTTTTCATGACAATGAGACACTCTGCTCCTGGCAGCACCAATCTACTTCAAGAGGAAGATGGGCATCAAAGAGGATCCTTATGGAGTTTGATAGCCATTTGGGCAAGAAACTGCTCTTGCCTGGACTATTGCATAAACTGGACACAGAGAACCCGCAGAGAGAGGACTGCTGAACTTGCCTAAAGGTGAGATGATCTTTCGGGGTTCCTGCTTCATGAAAGAGTCTGCAAGACATTCTTCAGGACAAGCAGATAGTGACTGCCTTTGAAATTTCCTGCTTTGTGGAAATGTCTGCTGGAAACTATGGGCCTGTAGGCCGAAGATGGATGCCCCAACGGTACAGAGGAACTTTGGGTGACTGTCCAGGCAGCGAGATGTCTCTGTCATTTCTAGAGTTTTGGATGTTAAGTTAAAGCCTTCTTTTTTTTGTTTAAACAGAAAAAGGGGAAGTGATGTGGGAGTGTCATATATCAATCTGTTGATTTCATTGGCTGAGCAATAAAGAAACTGCTTGGCTTAGCTTAGAGCATAGATGGGAGGAGGAAACAGAATAGAATTCTGGGCGGAAGAGGAAGTGAGGTCAGACTCTGCTCTGCTCCCGGAGAGACTCGACAGCTCTGCTCTGGAGCAGAGACACCATGCTTGCCATGCTACACTCTCCCAGGATGGACGAAGGCTAGAATCTTCCCGGTAAGCGCACCTTGGGGTGCTTACACGCATTATTAGGAATGGGCTAGTCCAGGTGCGAGAATTAGCCTGTAAGGGCTAGAGTTCATGGGCCAAGCAGTTCTTTAAATGAATACAGTTTGTGTGTTGTTATTTCGGGCGTGAGCTAGCCAAGCGGCTGGGGTGTTGGGGACGCAGCCCCGCTGCTCCTATTTCAACAGCCCGTGGTGGTTCAGTTCTCAGCTTCCATTCTTGCAGACTCTGGGGATTGAACTTGGTTCCTCAGGTTTGGCAGAAAGCATCTTATCCACTGAGCCATCTTGTCAGCCCCCAGGTCAAAGCTCTTATAACCATTGCTGCTTCCCGCTTCCCACCTGGTCATCAGGCACCCTTTCTGAGTTGTGTCCACCATCCTCATCACGCCCCAATGGAAACCCTTAATTTAATTTAATTTAGGCTCTAGGGCTTCTACTTCCTAACTCATGCAGTAGTGAAGGGGTTGGTTACAAATAAATGAATTCTTGTATTCACTTTATAACCAGTGAGACCTTCGTGAAGCATTCCATGTTCTAGAAACACATAAAATCACATCACTTTGTTATGGCTTTTACACATTTTACTAACTACTGCCGTAAAGACCTTCAAATGCTCTGTGAGAAACAAACACAATGTTTGTTACACAAAATAGAAGGGGAATCTTCTACTGCATAGCACCTTTGTGGACCATTAGTTTTGGGGTAAGAACTCTTGACCATTTTTTAAATCAATTTTTCCCAATTTAACTAATAACCAAGCTTATTACCATTCAACAAAAGTTGTAAGCTTAAAGCTGGAGGAGGGCATTAGAATGAGTTGACCCAGTATCCCAAGCATGGAGTTTCTTGAAATGAGACTGTACCCACAAGGGATCTCTCTCCCCAACTCCCCTCCTCCTCAGCACCTACTGCACAATTATTTGACTTTAATACCAGCAAACACCCGAGGCCATGGTACCTATTGCTAACCCTACACGGCTTGCAAGATCAATGTAAAATTGCTCTGTGTACAAAATTCACTTTGAATTTATGGTCTGTAGTTACCGTGTCATAATAAAGCAAGCACTAAAACTAATGCAAGAGAAGGATGGGCGTTTTCCTCTCCCCCTCTGTTGTTGGCTCATTCCGCCAAGCACAGCCTTGATTGAAACGGTGTCATAAAAAGTATAATGGGAAAGGCTCAAGAATGCAGTCGTGTTAATATCACCAATCTAATCTACTGAGCATGCACTGGAAGCTCAGACACTGTGCTAGGCCTTTGCCAGCACAACTGTACTCATTATTTATCTGTGTGTGTGTGTGTGTGTGTGTGTGTGTGTGTGTGTGTGTCTGCATGAGTGGGGTGAACATGGGTACAGGTGTGTTTTGGTACTGCAATACTTGTCAGATTCTTTTTTTTTTTTTCTTTTTCTTTTTCGAGACAGGGTTTTTTTTTTGTGGTTTTGGAGCCTGTCCTGGAACTAGCTCTTGTAGACCAGGCTGGTCTCGAACTCACAGAGATCCGCCTGCCTCTGCCTCCCAAGTGCTGGGATTAAAGGCGTGCGCCACCACCGCCCGGTTTGATTACATTTATTTATTTATTGGTTTTTCGAGACAGGATTTCTCTGTGTAGCTTTGGAGTCTGTCCTGGAACTCACTCTGTAGACCAGACGGGTCTCGAACTCACAGTGATCCGCCTACCTCTGCTTCCAGCTGGAATTAAAGGTGTGCACCACCATTGCTTGTCCATTTATTTATTTATTTCTATTCTGTGTGTGTGTGTGTGCGTGTGTGCATGCACGCGTGCACATCTGCATGTGTGCATCTGGGGAAGCCAGAGAACTTTGAGAGTCAGTTCTGTCCTTCCAAGATTATCAGCCTGGGCAGCAAGCCCTTTACCCACATACGCCATTTCACTAGGCCCATATTTCTCATCTGAGGGCCCCCGACTTCAGGTTCCTCGAGTTTTCGGCCACTGGGGTTCAAACAAAGAGAGTGCTGCCAGAGATTGCTGCATCCTCTGCTGTCACTGCGCTCTCTGGATGAAAACTTTCCTGAGGATGCCATATGTAAGTTATATGTACAAGTGTGCTTACTTGCGTGCTACCTGGATACATTGTTCCATCTTGGCTGGGGATGGGCAACGAAGACATTGCATGGTTTTGCTCAACATTGCTTTTGCTATGAAAGAATTAAACCCATGATGAAAATAGCACCTGAAATATCTCTAAGAAAAATCACTTTTCTAGACATGAGGTTGAGTGTTTATTATTGGCCTTTTTTTTCTCACTGTGGAGCAAAGACACACTTTTACTTCTATAAGCCATGGCACACTGATACACACACATGGTGTGTCAATCCTTTGCCTCACCGTCTACATTTAGTTGACTTAATTATTTTCTTTGGGGTTGAATATTTTAAATATTATGCAAGAGTGCCATGGCATTGGTGGGGATCTGGGGGAGGGTTGCTTCCGAAGTCAGTCCTCCTGCACCAATTTTATTTCAATTTAGCTTCCTTAAAATCCAGACAAGCTAATAACTGATCAGCATAGTAAGTAGGCAGTAAAGGCTGGACCATCGTCAAGTGAGGGAGGATGAAGGACATACAAGGCACAGCAGACGCATGATGCTACTATACAACCCACAGCAGTCACCTCCCATTTAAAATTCCAACCTTGCAAGGACATCACTTCCTCTATTGTGTTCATGCCATTCATTTCTTCTCTATCACAGAATATACCCAACGACTTTGTAAATATTTATTGTTCTTAGGTCTAACCACTGGTTCTGATGCCCATCTGGTCCACCTATCATCAACCGCTTCTCAGGTCTGGCCACTGGTACCAATGTCCATCTGGTCCACTTAGCTTTGCTAATCTGATTGATCAGAATTGCAGGACTCACTGTACCTCTTCCCATAGGTCAGCGAGAAACCACCATCATTGCCACCCACAGCTGTTAGCCTTACACTAGCCAAAGGTTTTGAGAAAAGACTGAGATGGGCATTCTTCCCAAAAGAACACCCACTGAGGACCCAGGAGATGAAGACTGTGGATTATCATGACTCAATTATAAGAAACTTAATTGCCATTCATTAATCAAATTAGCTGTTCTGTTGAAGTGTATACACTCCTTGACTACGACGTTAGAGAGGCTCTAGGAATGTTTTAAATTCAACACCAATGGCACTTTCTGAACATTCAACGGGAGCCAAGTACATAATGGATATTGATCACAAATGTATTTACTTATCATACAAGCTCTTGAAAGTGGGAATTAATGCTTCTATTTTATACAAAAAGAACATGAAAAGAAATAAGATTAACTTTCTGTATTTGCAGAGAAGCTAAATGGAGGAGCCAAGACAGAGTTCAGTAACTTTTTAAATCTCAAAGCACATACTTTTAGCAATATGCAATAGTTACTACTAAATTTTAATATTTCCACACATGACTTAATTCTACATGGTTGAGATTTTTTTCGATATGAGTGTACACCCTATTGAGAAGCAGGCTTTGGGAACTGCATTTTTGGTTCATGACTGGGATTTCTTCTTTACTGGAGAAAATCACCATGACCCAAAACCATGGCAACACAGCGAGAGATTATAAATTTTGAGAAGCAAAAAGGAAACTTTAAGATAAGTAAGATTTTTGTTTCTCTCTTCAAATGTTTTTTTTTTTTTTTTAATTCATGCAACAGACCATAGGAGACAGGAAGTACGTAATGGAGCAGATATCAGGCAATGTGAGCTGAACTGTGGTCTCCTGGCCAGTTTCTTTCAGAAAAAAAATTAAATAAATAAAATGTCAGAAACCATCTTAGGCAACCGTCTCAGCAAAGAAAATAACATATGGTTTTTATCCTTATAGACTTGAGAATTCGCTCTCGCGCATGCCCTGGGAAAAGCTAAGACAGGGGTGACGGTGGTGGGGTGACTGATCTAGAACATGCCTCAGGTCCAAACTAACCCATAACCCAGGTCCTGTTGTCACGGTGTTCTCATTGGAGAAAAGAAGCAAGGGCAGATGGTGGGGAGCTCGACTCACTTTGGTGCTGCAGAGGACCTGGTGATCTCCAGAGTGTGAAACACGAGACGTGAACGTGGAGTCACACTTTATGAAGGGCTAACTGATGATTCTGCTCTGGCGTAGAGGTAGAGGCAGGTGATTAGTAATTCTCTACCTACAGCTTTTGGTAGTGTCATGTGTTCAAGTTCAGCATCACAGAGACTTAAGAAATTTCCTTACTAGACTCCTCCTCAAAAAAAAAAATACCTCCAAACTTATATCTCCCCCTTCCCTTTCCTCTTCCCTTTCCTCCATTCCCTCCCCCTCCCCTTCTCTCCCCTCTCTTGTCCTATTTTTCCTCCTCTCCTCTCTTCCCTTCTGTGGCAGGGTCATGCTTGAAACCCCCAGATGGCAATCCTCCTGCCCCAGCCTCCTGTGTACTGGGATCACAGGCACATACTATTTCAGGCTTTCATTCTGTGGACAACACATCCACTCATCTCTTTCCTTCACTCTCCATATCAAATTAGTGTTCATCTCGGGAGCAGCTCAAATCCAGCCATCCTCATCCTCAGGACCCCTGCATATCCACAAACTTCAGATGAATATCTAAACTGTGCACCTCCTCCCCTTTCTCCTCCGCCTTTGTCAGTCCAGGTCAAATCAAAGCTTCACCTTGAATATCCCTGCCTCCTCATGCTCCAGGCCACCCACCGTTCTTTTCTTCCAGACCTGGGTCTTTTTTCGACCCACCTTCTATGTGCCTAATCTTCCTTTGTGTTGGGGTGGAACGTTCTGTGACTGTTCTTTCCTCCTACAAGACACGGCAGCCATTGTGCCTCAAGGGAAGGACAGAAGTGTTCATGTCCCGGCACAGAGCCTGGTGTGGTCTGCCCTATAGAGCGAGGGCAGCTCTTTGAAGCTTTGGGTTATCAGGCTTTGGCAATGGTTGAGACCAATGACATGCCAATTTGAAATCTCATAGACTTATCAAAGGAAAACAAAGTAACTTCTGAACTGATGGACTATGTTGGAAGGAAACATTGGCTAGACTGGAGGTGGACCGGTAAGAACCGCCTGATTTGAAATGCCAGGAGTAAGGATCATCGAAAGATACAGACACAGAAATCAAATTTCAGATGTGTTTACTGATAACCACCTTCAGTCCTTTGAGAGTTCTTTAGGTTTGGGAAGATGGTTGAGTAAAGAACTTGCCACTCAAGGATGAAGACCTGAGTTTGGATCCCCAGCACCCATGTGAAAGGCTGGCATGGTGGTGTGTGTCTATACCTCCTTCACAAGTCAGCTCACACCCAGCTGTAACTACAGTTCCAGCGGATCTGGTGCCCAGGCATACTTGCCAGCAAGATACCCACACATATAAAAACTAAAATAAGAAGCTGGGCAGTGGTAGCACACACCTTTAATCCCAGCACTCAGGAGGCAGAGGCAGGTGGATCTCTGTGAGTTTGAGGCCAGCCTGTTCTACAAGAGCTAGTTCCAGGACAGCTAGGACTGTTACACAGAGAAACTCTTGTCTCAAAAAAAAATTTAAAATAAAAAATAAGGTGAAGAGCAATTGAGAAAGACATTTGGCATTGACTTCTATCTATAGTGAACACACATGTGCATGCACACAGATGTATACTCATACTCTCCACACATGCACCTTTTTATTAAAACTTTCTTTTTTATATGCAATTTTCATATTTAATCAATACACATTTATTGACTCCCATGCAAAGTACCAAAAGAAAGCAAGACAGAAGATTCCACGGGCAAGATGATATCATATTAGAGCTAAATTGTGAGTTGAGGCTTGGATGAGTCAAAGCTTGCTCACTTCTAGAGAGAAAGTCAAGTAGAGACTTGACATGTCTAATAGTGACAATGCAGAAGAGCCACATTCAGCTAGGAATCACACGTTCATGGATGGGTCAAATGCTGTGTGGGTGAAGCCATGTATGTGTGTTGGGGTGGGCTGTGAAATTCTTTTAGCCCAGAATATGAAGAAACTCATGTCACACTGAGAAGCTCAGTTCTACTCTGGAGTTCATGAGCCCACACACACGTTCCTGGGGGTGAAGATGACTGCACTTGATCTGGCCCAGAAACCATCACTGATTAGGAGTTGAGCGGATGGGAGAGGAATGAGTACAATGGTTTGATGAAGAATGACATCATTCTGGAAGATCAATGAGTGTTTTAAAGAATGACATCAAGCTTGAAGACGGTGAGCATGTGATGTTAATGAAAACATCAAACAGAGTTACCATCCAGCCAGCGTTTCACACACACACACACACACACACACACACACACACACACACACACTTACACATGCATCATTCTTTATTCTTCCGTCCATCCATCCATCCATCCATCCATCCATCCATCCATCCATCTATCCATCCCATAGTCAACATGTGTCTCTTGGCTGTCTGTCCTGTCGTAGTTACTGTCAGACACTGTTCCGTAGCTGCCGGCTGACCCGGCAGCTGGCGGGAGTGGTCCCTGTCATGGCGCCACTCTGCTGGGTTGTAAATGTAGTCGATGTGGCTAAAATGGGGTAGATGGTTTACAGAAAGCAGAGACTTTGTCCATAATGCTGCCTTTCCATAACCATGGCATTCTCTCTTGCTTCCCGTGTTCTCTACCTAATCTCAGATTTCTGGCTGCACCGAAAAAGTGAATGTATCCAGAACAAGGCAAGTATTAAACAATCCGTTTCTATAGCTGTACTCTCTGAAGAGACCCCACCCCCACCCCTTATCATTTTGACCCCCTGCTGTCTTTCCCAGGAAGGTCAAAACAAGTTGACACAAAAATCCTTAAGCCTCATAAAAAGTAAAAATGAGCAACTTAATGGATGTGTAAAATGAGCCCAGTACAAAGACGCATGCTGTATAAGCTGGCGGGGAAAATGGGAGGTGAACTAGATCGAGATGGGGTTGAAGCAGAGCTTTGAAATGACTGCCTGTGTAAGCCTGAAAACGTGGACTTGTTCTACATTCTGGGAAGAATAGCACCCTGAAGGAAAAGACTTATCATGGAAATGCGAATTTTCGGTGAAAGGCTTTTCTTAATACAATTTCCAAGAGCTGTCGGAAAACATTGTGTTTATGGAACCCAAGATATAGAGTCTCACTTCAGGACATTGAAATAGTGAATGATGAGGGCTCCCAGCTGTGGAAGTGTCGAGGTAAGGATTAAGTTGATTATGGCAACTGTCTTAGGGGGGGCAAATGGAAGTAGGAAAGGCTGGGGAAGCATGGCTTCAAAATCTCAACATATCTGATAAGAAGATTGGGAATGTTTATGATGATTATAAAATGAAAGCAATAAGTTTTTCAAGAGCAAAACCAATGTGTATGATTGTCTGCCGATATATTACTGCTCATTTGAAGCTGAAAGACCAGTTTGGAATATTGTAAAGAGGTCACTAGATTTTGTCTTCAAGTCTGAAGGTTAATACACCAAATTTCAATAACACTCTACACTTTCTTGGTCCAAACTTTCCAACTAGATTCATACAAGTTGAGAATTATTATTTGCCTTAGTTATAAGAATAACAATTAAGAAATAAATGACATCTTTCCAATATGGGGTTTGTAGTCACAATTTTCTGGTTTGTTGTGTATTATTAAAAGCAACATTTCATTCTAAGACAATGAGTTTCACCAAAATCGTCTGCAAGGAATTAAATACTGTTTATGTTATCAAAGGATTTGAATAAAAATCAGGTTTTCGATCTTTACTTTTTGCTGAAAGAGGAAATACATGTGATATTAATGTCTATTTCTTTTTCTTCTTGTGTCTACAGCTACAGAGCAGTAGAAGCTGATAGCTAGAAATATTCAGATTTTACTGTGGGCATAAAAGAGATTCTGAATGACTAAATGTCCCAAGGAAGCTGAGGAGTCTCTAACACAATGCTTATGGGGACATCAGTCATGGAAAGGCTCACGGACCTCTCAGGACTCTGTCCATAGAAGTTCTTTGCTCTGCCCTGGTCTTGTTTCTTGTCCATGTGACACTTAGTGGCTTTAACAGGCTGTGGCTAGTGATTAGGTGTAACTTCAAACAATGGGGAGTTTCTGTGGGTCTCAACATGATCCTGAAGTTGCCCTCAGAACTCCATAAAAACTGGACCCAAAGCTGGGCGATGGTGGTGCACGCCTTTAATCTCAGCACTTGGGAGTCAGAGGCAGGAGGATCTCTGTGAGTTCGAGACCAGCCTAGTCTACAAGAGCTAGTGCCTGGACAGGCTCCAAAGCTACACAGAAAAACCCTGTCTTGAAAATACAAAACAAAACAAAAAAAAAACCCTCCAAAAAACAAAATAACAACAACAACAACAACAACAACAAAAAAAAAAACCTGGATCCAAAATGTCCATTGTGAAGGGAGCTAGGGCTCACAAACCCAAGAGTGTAGGTGAGAGAAACTGTGGGCCACTGGGCTGGAGAACCACCCATGAGAAGCTTGTAAGACAAACCACAATGTGCTCAAAATACATCACATACTCGGACAAAGATGTTGAAAAAGTCTGTTCCGTGTACACAGAATATTTATAAAAGTAAACAAAAGCATCATAAACATATGAATGGTCAAATGGTTGTATTTTTATTTAATCCACGTGGCTGCGGCTTCACTACCAAGGTGACCAGAGTGGGGCAGGTGGGACTGAAATGCTCCCAGCACGACATCCGGACAGCAAAGAAACACAGAGCAGTGCCCGTCTTCCTTCACCATCAGTGACTGTGCAGAATCAGGCATAGAAATAGCCATGTGTGTTTCATCACATCAACTCCTTCATCCTGCGGCAACACTAGGCTTCATCCATGGCCCTGTGTGGCTCAATAATTCATATCTTCCTATTGCTGAATACTCCAGTCTATAGGCCTTTCAACCAGCCACTATTTGAAGACTCACTTAATTGATCCCATTTGGGGGCAGATATGGTTCGGTAAAGGGAACTCGCATACAAGTATGATGTAGAGAGAGACCATCAGAACATTTTGATAAACGTCAAAGAGCACAGTTGCTGGGTTAGGGTAAGGCTGTACATTTAGTCTGAGAAGAAATTACCCGTGTCCTTCAAAGTGTCTGCACCATTTTACATTTTTAAGATCGTGACTGGCACCATCATCAGGTTTATAGCCTTTGTAGGATTAGGAGATCATAGTTTCTAGGTAGGGCAAGATGGCTAACATCTGTAATCCAAGCCCTTGGGAATCTGAGGCAGGGGGATTGTTGCTAGTTTAAGAGCAATGCAAGCTCACACCAGAGTGTATTCTGCTACCAGGGATGAGCCTCCCTGGACGCCTTGTCCCACTCAGATCCCACTCGGTCACTCCTGTAGTGTCCGTGTATAGTCTACACATTTCTTTCTTCCACACATTCTTCCTTCCCTCTTTTCCTAGAGTCTCTGGTTTAATTGAGCACCTTGCACCATTCTGATTTTGAGTTTCGGGGCTAGAGAGATGGCTCAGTGGTTAAGAGTATCGTCTGCTCTTCCAGAGGACCCAGGTTCAATTCCTAGCACCCACAACTGACTGTAAATCTAGTTCCAGGAGATCTGATACCTTCACACTAATATGCATAAAATAAAGTTATATTAAAGTAACTTTTTGAATCTCTCTTAGCACATCAACCACACTTTTAAAAAAGAAGTGCTGATCTTAGAGCATGTAATACACAGCAACACCTGGGTCAGTTTTTGAACAAAAAGCTCTTCCCCAAGTGTAGACTGTCATCCACCCTTGCCCTGTGTCATTACTGTCACTCATTTTGATTATACGCATTGTTATTATCATTGTTTGAACAAGGGTTACCTATTACATCATTTGAAGAATAAAAATACAAAAGATTTCATGATTTCTTCTGCATCTTCTCTCAAGTTTCATGCTAAACACATTTCTTTTTTAAATTATTTTATTAATGTGTTTATATAAGTGTGTGAATGCATTTTTGTTAAGTGCATTTGTATGTGTGCACACAAGTGTTTGCATGTGTGTGTGCGAGGTGTGTGTGGGTACCCATAAAGACTGGAAGAAGATATCAGAGCCCCAGGGCCTAGAGTTACAGGAGGATGTGACCCAGTGGGAACCAAACTCAAAGGGCAATATCTTGATTGATGAGTGATGTGGGAGTGCCACCCTTAGACTGGGGGTCCTGGGTTGTAAAAAAAAAAAAAAACAGGCCCAATAAAAGCAAGAGAGTAAGCAGTGTTTCTCCATGGTTTCTCCTCAGTTCCAACCTCTAGGTTCCTGCCCTGAGCTCTTTTCCTGGCTTCCGTCTATAAAGGGCCATAACAACAATACACATAAGACACAATACACCTGCTCCTTCCCAAGCTTTATCACAGACACAGGAGCCAACTAGGACAACCATTATTTTGTTTGATTTATCCCTACCTTTTCACATTATGCTTAACTTTAAAGATTGTGTCTGAACACGAGATTGGTTAATATCTATCTATCTATCTATCTATCTATCTATCTATCTATCTATCTATCTTCTATCTATCATCTATCTATCTATCTATCTATCTATCTATCTATCTATCTATCTTCTCGATATCTATCTATCATCTGTCTGTCTTTCTATTTCTGTAAAAACAATGACTATGTTCCATAATGACCGTGTATTATATTTTACAGTTCATAAACCATGTGTCACCTTTTAGCCAGCACAACCAGAACTGTTACTTTGCTCAAACTGGAAGATTCACTTCGGAGTCACGTCACTAGGCTTATTTTTTTCAACACAAAGTGTTCTCTTTCTAGCAACTCAGAAAGCAGATTTATTCAAGGGTAAATCTCCAGGACGGAGCAGCTAGAACCCCATCAGCAAAGGCGGTGTTTCCGTGTGGTTGTCTGGAGTATTTTGTAAAATTTCACTTTATGCCCCATCTGTCTCCCTCCAGCCTTTTCTCTATAACTGGATGTTAAAATGAACCAAGCCACTGCTGTGCTCATTTATGGGATCCTAACATAGATATGCTGCTGAGATTCATGTGGTGTGATGCAAATATCAGTTTAATTATTCGTTGATGATTTGTCAATTAGTGTCTGAGTTATTTTGCTTCTGTTTTCCCTAGCATTTCCCTGAGTAATAAACTACTAGGGAGTTCCAGGGAGAGAAAAATGAGAGGGAAAAGAAATATGTAACACCAGTCTCTCTCATTAGATGTTTTAAAGGTATTTAAACTGTTGAAATAGGGGCGGCGGGGCTGCGTCCCCAACACCCCGGCTGCTTGGCTAGCTCATGCCCGAAATAACAACACACAAACTGTATTCATTTAAGAACTGCTTGGCCCATGAACTCTAACCCTTACAGGCTAATTCTCGCACCTGAACTAGCCCATTTCTAATGATGTGTGTAAGCACCCCAAGGTGCGCTTATCGGGAAGATTCTAGCCTCCGTCCATTATGGATCTGAGCTTCATGCATCTCCCTCAGAGCGCAGAGCTATTGCGTCTACCTGGGAGGGCTGAGCATGGCGTCTCTCCGGAAGCAGTGCAGAGTCTGACCTCACTTCCTCTTCCGCCCAGCATCCTATTCTGTTT